>NW_024423453.1:30282609-30311822 GCF_017311325.1 Ursus maritimus
CCCCCCCCCCCCCCCCCCCCCCCCCCCCCCCCGCGGCCACTCTGACCCGTCCTGGGGCCAACCAGGACCTTTCTGGGACCAGCCACCCAAAAGTTAATACTTGGCACAGCAGAGGACTCCAAAAATGCATTCTGACAGATTGGTACCCTCACTTTAAACATTTTTCATGTTACCTGAACACGAGCCCAGCACAGAAGGCAATGCCCCTGGCAACACTCGCACTTACACGGCACGGCTGGACGGCATAGAACGGAAGAGGGCTCACTGGCCTCACCTTGGAACTGATTGACCTGCTGCACTGGGTATGGATTCCGCTGCTGCTGGAGGTGCTGGCGCGGTAAATGGGACTGCTGCAGCTGCTAGAATGACAGCACAAGAAGGGCAGGGAGGTGACATGGGGAGAGGCAATGAAATATGGTGGCAGTTTTGAGGAAGGCAGTTTTTTCCAACACTAAACTTTGTGTTGAGGAATACGGTGCATCCAGGCAGGTGCACAAGGCCTGAGTTTGATGGGTTTTCACAAAGCGAACACATTCCCGGTAAACAGAATCTAGATCAAGAAACTGAACTCTGCCTGGAGCCCCGCATGCCCCTTTCCAGTCATTACTGACCCCAGGGAACCACTTCATCTGGCCGGGGACTGCTCTCCTGACCTAACAGCACAGACTAGTGATGTCTGCTTTTGTACTTCGTGTAAGTGGATTTATGCAACGTAGTGGAGTCTGGCTGTGGTGTCTGGCTTCTTGCGGTCATCACTGTATTTACGAGATTCGTCCATGTGGATGCACGTAGCTGTGGTCTGTTCACTGTCGCTGTTGAGTAGTATTCCGTCACATGGATGATTAGCCCACGACTTATTTACCTATTCTCCTAGGGCCTTCAGGGTTTCCAGTTTTTGGCTGTCACAACTACCGCCGCTAGGAACATCCTCGTCCGTGTCTTTCGGGGAGCGTCCGGCAGACCCGCTGGCCCGTGAGGCGTGTGCACCGCGGGAGGCGGTTTTGACTTTGACTACCTACCATCAGCTTGCAGGTTTCGCTCAGCATTGTGGGACCCAGCGCAAGGGACAAGCAACTCATTTTTAATGACCTAAAGAGCTGCTTCCGGTACAGGAAGCTGGGATTCTCAGGGGCTATAAAAAAAAGGCTCATCGGATCCCACGAGGCCACACTGCCTGGAGGATACTCCCCCGCAAGTACAATACACAGCGTTTAGTGCCTTCAGGAAACCGCGTGGGACTCCACTGTCCAGGAGCCGGGAGGCTGGCGATTTCCTCTTTCTTCTTCCACTCCCGGGGGTTCTGTGCTGCCAGCGCTGGCACCAGTCTACTGGAAAGGCTATTATGATCATTACCACGCTGTGTGTGAAAGGGAAAGAAACTGAGAGCGAGGTGGAAAGAGCAGAGAAAGGGGTTTGAGTTCCCGGTCTGCCATCAAGTAGCTGCGTGACCTTCGGCTCCTCATTACCTCCTCCTGCCCTTGCTGAATATTCATGGAGCACCTTCCGTCTGCTCGGCTTATAAAGAACACACAACAAGGGCCCTACTCTTTCAAGTGTTCATTATAAAAATAACACATTGACCACTTCTTAACACATGTGTTTATTTCTATTTTTTCCTCTTGTTTTTGTTTCTGGGCAGCTCTATAATTTTCTTTCTCTTTCTTTTTCTCTTTTCTTTTTCTGCACAAGGCCAGCCAGCACTCTGGCAACCAAAGAAAAGAAAAGCCTCTGCTCTGCTCACCCCAGCCTGTGGTGCCTACCAGGGTGTTTTGCACAAACTGTTGAAATTAATTAATTGTGTAGATGAAGTGTAGACAAGAAACCATGCTAATCTTTTAGGCAGCAATAGAAGGGCATGACTGAGAGGAAACTGAGCACTTACAGCTTCTCCTCAGCCAAACTTCTCATATTATGTACGAATTTAAGTGTCCTACTGCCCACTGCGAATAAGCCCTGGGGTGGCCTGGGGTGGGGTGGGGGTGGGGCTCCAGTTCCAGTCCCCGGCTCTGCCTCTCTAAGCTCTGCCATCTCTGATAAATCCCATGAGCTACCTGGCCTCAGTTTCCTCACAGGTAAAATACAAAAGCCTTCATGATCACCAATATTTCTTTCAGGCCTAAAATTCTAGGTTCTGTGGGACCTTTGTGAATGGAGGAGAGGTGACTTGCTCCGTGCTCTTTGAGAGTAAGGATCAAACATTAATTCATACCTGTTTTCAACCCGCTCTGATTCTTAAATCACTAGAATCATTTAAAGTTCCCAAAGATAGACAAGATCGCAAATCCTTCTGACTTTCCCTCACGTGTCCCTTCAGGAAATCCCAGGATCTCTAATACTCTGCTTTCGAGATTGAAATTCTTAGGGCACTTTCACTGCTGCTGCAGAGCCCAGGAAAGTCAGCTTGGCGTTGGCAGTATTCATTCTCAAAACAAAAAGCTGACAGCTCACCACTTATGACCCCCCAAGAGGCTGCGCTGGTCTGCTCTGTCTCCGGGCACAGGTAAGATGTGGGGCTGACACGCTCCCAGCCTCACTTCTGGGCTAGTCCCACTGGGGCTCACAGCTGTGGCCGCAGCTCTCATGTCACACTCCATGACACCAGGGTCACATGACAGATCCCCACACACATGTGTACACTTTCTAAAGAATTTTACACGCATTATTCCACGTGATTCTTCAAGCAGTTAGAGGAGAAGGCTGGGAAATTTTTAAACCCAACCTGGTGGATGAAGAGAGGGGGTGAGAGGTTTTTCCAGACCACAAGCAAAAGATGGGACATATTTTGAGTCTGAGTAAAACTGTTCTTTCCTCGGTCCCTCTTCATGGCTCGGTTTCCACAACTTTTTTTTTTTTTTAAAGATTTTATTTATTTATTTGACAGAGATAGAGACAGCCAGCGAGAGAGGGAACACAAGCAGGGGAGTGGGAGAGGAAGGAACAGGCTCCCAGAGGAGGAGCCCGATGTGGGGCTCGATCCCAGAACGCCGGGATCACACCCTGAGCCGAAGGCAGACGCTTAACGACTGAGCCACCCAGGAGCCCCTCGGTTTCCACAACTTGCTAAAGAGTTACACCCATTGCCCCATCTTTTCCAAGGAGCTCTGTGTGTCCTGGGTTCTGAGGCGCGCCCTGTTCTCTCAGCGCCCCGTCTGGGGACCCTTGTGGGGCAGCTCTTCTTCATCCACTCTTCTGCTTCCCTCCTAGTTCCCTGAGGTGTGGCTGCCCTCGCCGAGTGGGACGCCCCTGGCGGGCACGACGGCGTTCTACCTGGTCACCCCGTCTCCTATTTGTGCCTTGGTCACAGCACACACATCAAAGGCCAGCGCACGAAGGATCAGGCGCACCTGAAACGCATTGGGATTGGCTGAGGAGAGGATGTCCTAAGCCTCGCTTCCCCTCGGCAGCTCCATTTATCACTGCCTGAGAGATATTAGCATGGTTCCTTGTCACACACCTTATGCAGGGTGAGAGGGAGAGAGGTTTGTTTGTACAAGAGCTGCCAGGCGGCTGACTGACCTTGGTAAAAAGGGAGATAATTACACAGCTGCTCAGGAACAAAAGCGAAGAAGGGAACATAAGTGAACTGTGCTCAACAGTACAATTTTTCTATTTGGGGGATGATTGGTGTTACTCTGAACCACTGCTCTTCGTAGGGACCTCAACATGGCTGCATCCCACACAGTATCTTGTGTGTGTGTGTGTGTGTGTGTGTGTGTGTAGTGAAGGATGCTTGATAAATTTCCAAAATTCTGATTGTATTAGGAACATTCTGGAAGGGGAAATGTCAGGCAGAGCTCCGGTGGGCTCTAAGCTTCCCATGACAACCTCACACCTACCTCCTGTAATCAGAGAGAGCTGCCCCGTGCAGACCCCACAGGAGACAGCTAGGCATCTCTTATGGAAGGCCTCAGGCCTTTCCTGGGGTAACACTGAATCAGGCATGGGCGTCTTGAGAAACAGAACACTGAAACCCACAGAAGCAGCTCTCAGGGAAGGCTTGCTTTCAAAGCTGGAGGAATTATATGGCAAGGGTGGACAAAGATGCCTAAGGTAAGGCTTTATTTGTGTTAGGCCTTCCTTTAACTCAAAGATTTCTTGAGCTGTTTTAAAGCTGTTGGGAATTTTCTTAAGTTTGCACCCTTTCCGTGACCCTGAGTTCAGGTTTCCAGCTAGTTCTGTGGGCCCTATTCTTCTTCTATTGTTCCTGTCCCATTGTTCATGACCAACTCTGTAGAATTCTCCTCAATCCCACCTCCTGACATTTTCCTTCAAGAAACAAAGTTCTCTGAGTTATTTTCTTTTTCTCTTCATACTAGAAATATTAGCGTCTATGAAGAATGGGAGGCAGCCTCCCAACCCCCACACTGATGGCACAGACCCCTGCACCAGAAACCAGAAGAAAAGGAGTCAGGCCTGAATCGAAGAAAAGTCTCCAGCAAATGGGCCTTCAAATGGATGGTTGAAGCCCGTCTTTTAAGAACAAACTCATACATTCTGAGAAAAAGCCTAACTAATTGAAAGGTCTAAATTCTGCAGGCTGTCCTGTGATCCCGGGAAATGCTCAACTGTGACTCTCTTGACAGAGGACATGACCTGGAACTCTGCTGCAGACAGCAGGCGCTGGATAAATGCATCACGTTACCTGCTCGGCCAGAATGTGCTGCTGCTGCTGCTGCTGCTGCCTTTGCTCCCGCAGGAACTGCTGCTTCTGCTGCTCCATCAGCTGGGCCCGCTGGTCCATGAGCATCTGCTTCATGATGGCTGCCTGCGGCTGGCTGGCGAGCCTGGGGCCACCGAGGACTGCATTGGGCCTGTGGTCCGGGGCAGTCCAACGGGGTGCTGCTCCTGGGGGGACAGGAAGACAAGAGAATGCACAGATTTCATAACTGAAAGGAAGCATGGGGCAGAGGCCTTGGCTCGTGGCCCCAAGGGGCCCTGAGTGGCACACGTTCTATCCCACAGAAACAACCCCGTAATGTTCAAATCCGGCCTTAGCACGGTGGAACTGGAGAGCTACAGGGGGACAGTGATAGAGGACGGCTCTGGGACATCCGAGAGCAAGTCTGGTCTGGTTTGGATGGGACTGATTAAGGGACAAAGACCAGGTAATCAGCTCATATTCTGCATTCCTCCAAAGGAAAGGGACGAAGACCTCAGGCTGGGCTCACTTCGAGTCTGGAACGAGATAGCCTGACCTTACCTTTTAACCTTTACTGGCCACCTGGCCTAAATAGACTTCTTCTTAGCTAGTTGGAGAGACATTAACAGAAGAATTCTGGAATTTATTAATCGATAGATCTATTTGATGGCATTCTAATTAATTGCAACATTTGAACGCTTTGCTATATGTAAAAAAAAAAAATCCTCTAGTGGGAGTTGTTGATGGTGAGAACTGGGAATGTGTTACACTGAACAAAGCTACGTAATCTCCCGACATCTTTAAAAATAGAACCAAGCCTCCGATGTCTGGGACAATTTATAATGTGGGGGTTGATTTGGGTCTTTTGATTCTACAATTGTCTCAGTCAAATTATGGCAACTTTTAAGGATTGGTTCTTAAGGAGTAGGAAGTAAAGTGGTAGAAAACTACACACAGAATCTAGTGACTGCTTGGAGAATGTGCTCAGAGGGGAAGCCCATAACAGCCAGACAGTGTAGACCAGGGAAAAACAGCTGATGGGAAGAGTTGGTAAGTGACCATGAGATTCTTCTTCTAGATAGTTCCTTTCCTGCTCATCGACCAAGTGCACCTGGTAATGGCAAATATTGTCTGAAAATTGAATATTCTGCACAAATGTTCGTTTTAACTCATTCAAGTTTCAAGTAATTAATCTGAACACAGAGGATCTGATGTCTGAGATGAACACAAATTAAATGGGTCCACACGGAAGGACATCACCAGTCATAGAATGAGGTACTATCATGAGACCGAAATAGTAAGACACGAATATGAATAACTCTATAGTTATTTAAATATTTTTGTATCCAAACTGTATCTTAATATTTTTTCCTACTTCTGCTTTGCTACCTCCTTGGTACAGATAGAGTCCGGCAGGCTGGGACTGTCCTCTCAAAACATGCAGTTGAGTTTGATCTGTGGCTCTCCTGGAGACACAGTCCTGGACCCGATTCCCCACAGCCGGGGCTCGTGGGCCTTCCCTCTGTTGTGTGGTGCTCAGTCACTCACGCTTCTCTGTCCAGCAGCGGGATACCGCAACCACATCTTCAGGGGCTCTTCTTCCCTCCCTCCACCAACACAAACGCCAGGAGCAAAACAAACAAAAATCCATTACTCCTCTCACCTGGGAACCAGAGGCCAAGAAGTCCTGGGGAGTTAGTGCAGTAGCCCAGGTCACACTTAGCCAATGGAAGACTCGGAAATAGCAGGATTGGAACACTGATCTTGAGTCTAAATTTAGTATTCCTTCCACTAGCCCAGCCCTTCCCAGACCGCGGGTCGGTGGTGCTAAATGTACACCGAAGAATTGCTCGTAGACTAAATATATAGTGTGTCTCCTGTACGCGTACTGTGTTTTGTTTTTCAAATGTAAGTGTTATTGCAAAACCCTTTTCGTCTTTGTATATTTTCTCAGTAGACAATTATTAGTAGATAGCTGTGAAATATTTATGTGAGAAAGAACTTATACTAAAAAATGCCAGGAACCTTTACACTACCACGAAGTTTCCTTTAGGCCTGACCCCCACAGGCATCAAGATATTTCAGAGTCTCCCCTCCCCCCCCAGTACTTGCTTCCTGTTTCCAAGCCCTTCTTTCCGGGATAAAGCTGCTTCTTGCCACCTTTAGAAACAAATGGCTGATTGACTTAACACTTTAACAAACGAACTCACATTGAAGTATAAACAGTTAACCAATCAGCAAAAATACAGAATACAGAGTTTTTTTTCCCCCTGGGTATTTCAGTATATTTGATATTTTCCAGTTTTGATAAGGAGGAGAGAGAAAAAAAATGAGACCCAAGGGAAGATAAAATTTGCTTCAGCTAGTTTTATGAGAGGGCTGGGGGCTGGCCTTGGGCTGGCCCTGTTTATCTTTGGGCACTTTGAGATATTTTTGTCCTGTGTGACCAGCCCTGGGTAGCTGGGGAGCATGCCCAGAAGTGCTAAGTAGTCACTTGTTGCTTTCCTAGCCTTTTCTCCACCCTGGAAAGTAAGGGAGAGGGAAATGAGATGGTAATGTAGACACATCCAGCTACTTTGGCCCCTGTTTGGGGGGGGGGGGGACTTCCCAAAGAGATAGTTAGGGTATTACTTCCCAGGATTATGGATTTCTCCAAATGATTCTCTTCCAAAGGTTTTGCCTTGGGGTTTCTTGCAGAAGACCTGAAGACCTAGGGACGGGAGGGCCGTGTGCATTTTAAAGGCTTGCCTTCCATAGAAACATCCCTGAATCTAGGCTGTTAGGCCTTTAGGACTTCCCCAACAAGCTCTAATGCATTCAGCAGCTGGTGAGTGACGAGGAGAGCCCCAGCCTCAAGTCTGTATTCCAAAGTGTGAAGCACACAAGTGACCAGCCTTACAAATGGAGCTGGCTGAGGCCATTAACTGTTTCATATTACAGGGCAGCTTGTAACCTCCAGTCTAAGAGGGCTTAATGAGCAATAGTTGAATTTCAGGATTTCAAGCCACCGCTCTTGTTTCTAAGGAGGACACACACTGCGTGTGCAATTAGAGAAAACCAGGCTGAGCTTTCGTCAGAGAAATGTAATGCCTTGAAGCCAAATGATGCAGTATTTTTAGTTTTAATTACTGGCTCGTTCTCCACACCGCCCCCTGCCCAACGACCCCGCCTTGCCTTCTCAGTAGCCTCTCCTCAGAAATGCAATTGGCTACATAGACCCTCATTACTCCCCAAACCTTCTCACTTTTCAGTAAAATAAAGGGAAGGGGAAAAAAATCAAAACCAATGAACCCATTTTACATAGCTTCTTCTCCAGGGAAAAGATCTTAGCAATGTTCTAAGGGCTGGAGAGAGGTAGGAGGTGTAAAAAACGTCCTACCTCCTCCAAAGAGGCCGTTTTCTACTTCAAAAAACAGCTGTGGTAAAATATCTCCCAAGAGCAGCCAGCTGTTTATTTATAAATCTGTGCGTAGCGAAGCTTTATTTCTCTTAAGTGTTTTCAAGAACAAGCGTAGTGTTTGGGTGAGAGGGGCCGGGGTTGCTGGCGGGGAACCAAAGAGCGCCGGCTGCGGGGAGGGGGCTCACGAAAGGCCGCCGGGGGAGACGGGGCCGGGGTGCCGGGACCTGGGGGGGAACTGGGGGACTCGAGGACGCCCCGGGCTTCAGCCGTTTGCGGGCGGGCCTCGTCGGAGGAACAAGGAGCAGCTGCTGTTCTCCCGCTGCCCCAGCAGATGGTGGTGTCAGCCCGGCGCTCCGGCTTGCAGCGCCAGCTCCGCCCGCGCCGCGCTCCCCCCCCCCCGCAGATGGCTTAATCATGACTCCTGTTCCCCCCTCCCCCGCCGCCCCCCGCCCCCCGCCCCCCGCCCCGCGCGTCTGGGCGGACGCTGCGAACGTGGAGCCAGGCAGTCAAGTGTTACTGCGTACAGCAGGTAGCCTGGCAACTGAGAGCATAATACCGAGCAGATGGTGTTCGCACGGCGTGATGGACATCACACACGACAGCCTGAGACAATCCAGGAATTCCCTGGTGACTCGAGGCCCTCTTTACACAAAATGAGTTCTCTCTCCATTGCCGTGTATCTCTGGGGTTATCTCCCCCCCTCTCTCCGACTGACACCGAACTGGTTTCTTATTACCGACTTTCCTTCCAGCCCGAGGGGAGGGAGATTTCAGGTCGGGGTGGGGAGGCCGGGGAAGGAAACGGAAGGGCTGGGAGCGGGAGGGGGGGGCGGTGGCGCCCGGAGAGGGGAGGGCGAGCGGCGTCCAGCAGCCCCCGGGGCTGACCGTCCGACAGGGGCAGAGTTCCCCGCGGCCCAGGCTGCACAAAGCCGGCGCGGGAGGGCGGCCTCGGCTCTGAGTCTTTGCAATCACATGGCCTACGAACAGCCTAAATGAAATTTAGGATTTTACTTAAAAAGTCCCCTGGGGCGTAATTTAGCCTCTTGACTCGATCCTATGTGCTTACAAGTCCTTAGGGGGCTCTAAGAAGTCAGGAGTGGGGCGGCAGGCCCGAAGATGCCTCTCAGCGCAGGCGTCTCTAACAAAGAAAGCGACGAGGCGGTCCCGGGCGCGGGCTAGTCGCCCGGGGGCCGCGGAGGTCCTCGGCCGGCGCGCGCCGCTGCTGAGCGGGTGAGCCGGGCGCGCTCCGGGGGCGCATCTCGCCGGTCCCCCGCACACCGTGCGCGCCCGGGGCCAGGAAGGAAATGGGTGCGGAGGGCAAGCGAGGAGAGAGGAGGGTTGTTCATGTAGTTTTTCCTACATAAATAAAATGGATGTCCCAGAAAACAAATCTATGCTTTCCACACACGCTGAACTGGATCAATTAAAAAGAAAAAAAATCAACCGCCAGCCCCAAGAGAATTTTGCCTAGATTCTCTACATCAAGAGGCTCCTATGTCCAACCAATCACCAGTATCCAGAGGCTTTCTCCTGCAAAGATACTATTCAAGTTTTAAGTTTCAGAAGAAGGAAGTCTTTTCAAAGGTGGAAGCTAACGTTTCACGCAGAACATCACACTTGGTGGGTTCTCTGTCAGAGGGCAGCGCAGGATAAATCCGACACCCACTGCAGCCTGCTGGACTCGTCTCAGGGTGGTGAACTGGCATTCTGAGGCTCTGGGAAGCCATCTGACCTCTCGGTTTCAGTCCCCACCTCCTCAGATGAAGATCGTATTCATAAAACTCCTCCCTTGACCAATGGAAACTTTGGAGGTGAAAGAGTTGTAGGAAGAAAATGACTAAGAAGATGCTCACGCCTCCCCCACTTCCGGTTTGGGCAGGTCAGGAACAATAGTGGGCTAAATTCAGTCAGAGGTTCTGAAAGTGGGGTGTTAGCATCGCCCGGGGAGCTTGTTAGAAATACAAATTCTCAGGCTCCACCCCCACCCCCAGCCTACGGATTGAGAACCTCTGGGAGCGCTTTAACATGCGCTCCCTGGTAATGACGATGCCCCACGGTTTGAGAACCACTGGGGCAAATAGTACTCCTAGTTTCCAGGCACTGACTGGGCATCTGAGCACTCTGGGCCCTGATTTAGATTGCAAATCTTGCACTTCCAAAAGCAAGCCAGACTTTGCTTAGGTTTTTATTGCAAATTCTTCAGCATTTGGAACAAAACTCTTAAATTTTCAGAGGGCTGCTCAGGCAATGCAAACCCAAGAATTCTGTCAGGAGCCCATGGCCATGATTCTTCCAGGAAGGCCAGTACTCCTGCAAGTCGGCCATGGGGGCGGGGCAGCAGCCAAGACTGAGGAAGGGGTGAGGCCACTGAACTCCTTTGCTCAGGCAGGAAGCAGAGGCCTCCGGGGACTTCCCATCTCCTGGTCTGATACAAGCTAGAACGATGGAGAGCTTTGAGGAGAGTTTCCTCTGTTGGAAAAGATTCTTCAAACATGGAGAAGACCAGAAGCAACAACGGAGGAAGACAAGTTACACTTATGCGGTGCCTACTGGATTCTTTCACCTGCAGAATTAAACATCTTTTGTTGATGAAAAAACCCCAAGTCTCTGAGAGGTTAAGGAACTTGTCTGATGGCCCACAGCTGGTGGTGGTGTCTTTGGGATGCTCGCTTTTCCATTGACCATAACATGCATCTGGTCTAAATTGAGCTGACCACCCAAGAGGACTGTGGAGTAAAAAGAAGTGGGAAGGGGGTGGGGGGAGAGAGGAGTGGGCGTAGAATAAAAAGGTAGAGTCTCTACAGGCATCAAAGGATGAAGCTGAAAGAGCACACACATATGCATCGTGTTTTATGTTGCCTGATACCCAAAATTAGGATGGCTTTGTGTTATCAACTTTGACATTTAAAGAAAGGGCATAAGATTAGACCATTCAACCATACGTGGAAGGAAGAAACAAAATAAAATAAAACCTTAGAATTCTCTTTGAAGTCGATCAAGTGTCAGGGCAGACACTTGGTTTCAGGATGGTGGCTTCTTTTACAGACTTTCTTTGTCCTTGTCCAGAACAACTTTTCATTGTGGGTGTGAAGAGTTGCTTACAATACATTCACAGCAGAGCCCCAACAGGGCCCATCTCGTATACAGCCCTCTGTTTCTGCAAATTATTGAAGAAGGTTGGATATAAAGGTTTGTTTTATGATCTGTGATGGTTGTGTCCCCATGATGATTAAGTTTTGAGCCAGTTTCCCAATTTGGGAAGCTTATCACTGAAACGGCAGTGACTTGAGGCCCAGCGGTAAGCCTGCTAAATTCTTTGTTCAACCTCAAAGAAGGAGCAGTTTACATTGGAGGAACCCACTAAGCCCGGGTAGCAACATCGTTCCATCATAGGCCCAGCGGCTGGCCCTATGATCACATAACAAATAGCTTGCTATTACTACTGTTACTGTTTTAACCTCTTGATCATGCAGGCCTACAAAGTCAGGGTGAGGAAAGAGCTGTGTTTCTGTTTCTAGCTTAGCTCCCCAAACAATGAGGACTAAGACTTTAAACTTGGTTCTCTTTCTAGGTTCTCAATGACCAGAATGGAGTTTCTATCCACTTAACTATTTAAAAAATACATGTGTTCTGGATCCCTCCCCCCCATCATGGGGAGTATTTGAAACATTGTATAAAAGTGTAAAGAATAAGAAAAGCAATATTCATTTTAAACACTCAGAGGCAATCATGTTAATATTTTGATGTGTTTTTGTATTTCTCCCAGCTCTTCTCTCTGTATACAATACTATACTTTCCATGGTCATGGTGATGTTACATACGTGATTGTACCACTGTTTCTAAGTAACACAGGAGAGTAGAAAGTTGCCGCCTTCCAAATACTTACAAGTTAGTTTTCTGGAGGCACAACATCCTTATGGCAGTATATCTGCCAGACCCATAGGTTCTGTGTGAGTCTCCCAGCACCCAGCAGGGAGCTAGGTCCACAGCTGCAACAGAGTAAATGTCTGCTGAAGTGAACTGGCTAAATCGTCTGTGATCAGTTGTAGCCTACACCAGTATCATATATGAATGGAGAGGAGGAAAGAAAAGATGGCGCTACAATGGATGGCTTCTCCAAGCTACAGGAAACGACCCTCCAGGGAAGATGATACGAAGGGTTAAAGTTGGCAGTCCAGCACAGGACTAGATGTATCCACCACTGGAAGGTCAGGCTTTCAAGGACTTACTTGGGGGTAAGAACAACAAAAATACCATTTGCCCTTATCAGTGCTTTGAACATAGTCACCATAGGTCCCTCCGGTGGCAACACAACTTTGAGAGTTACGCTTTCCCTCTGCCTTTGATCTAAATTATAGAGTCCTTTTGATCCCTTTGTTGTGATTAATCCTACCAGCAAAGCAACTCTAAATCGGTTAAAAGTTCATTAGTGTGCAACAATAGGAGCTTGATTAAATAAATTATGGTACATCCATACCGTGAATACTAGGCAGCCAATAAAAATCATGCCTTCTTAGATTGTCTAATCACACAGAGAAAAGCTTACAATATATAGTGAACAAGGGGGAAAAAGCAGTTTCTAAAACAGTACTCACAGAATAATCATGTTAGACAAGGATTATAAGTGATTTTTATTTTTATGCCCTTTTGGATTTTCTATTATGAAAATATTACTTTGAATAAATACTATTTTTTAAAACACGCTCCAAAAAATAAAGTCTTTAAATTGTCAAAAAATAGAAAAAAGAGAAACAAAAGGAAAAGAAAAAGGGCCTGTTTTCTTGTTTTCAAGGATTCCAAAGTTCTGATGAAGATAGAGGCTTCCCTAGTTTCCGGGCAGTGATGGCATCTTTGCAGCGAGAAGGAAGCATGAGGCAGGTCCCTGGGCCTTCTACAAGGAGGACAAGAGCACAGAGACTGCGCCTGGGGAGGGGACTGAAGACTTGATCAGAAGAAGTGAGGTCTCAGAGTGGCTCAAGCAGATAGGAGGGGAATAGCTTCCAGAGTAGGGGGACAGAGTGATCAAAGACTTGACTACATCATACCCTGAAATTCCATTTCTAAGGACTCATCCCATGGAAATAGTCATAGCTTTGTACAAAGATTGATCTGGAAAAGCTCGAAGGATTTGGAATAGCAAAAATTAAAAACAGCCTCAATGGTCAACATTTAGAGGATTCATTAAACTAGAGCTCCCCTCCCTCCCTTCATTAAGCATACTTCGTCTAAACAGACGTGGATGGACCGCAGTGAGTTCGAGAGGGGCCCCGGCTGTGGCTGGGACCGGGACTCTCTCCACCTGAGCCCACCGTATGCTGTGGGGTGTGCTACAGACATGCTTAAGTAGCAGTTCCCGGGTACTTGACATGTACAGACCCGGACATGGCATGAACATGAACCAACGGGGTTTAGCTCCAGGCTCAGCAACTGGGCCAGCTTGTCGTCGCTTCCGCAGAAAGCTCCCACGTCCCAGAGAAGGCCCTGACGGGCACTCGCTGTCTTCTGAGAATTCTCCGATTCACCGATTCACCAGGACGAGCCTATCTGTGCCGCACTACCCCGCTGTCTGTGGTTTTTCTCCAGAGCGTGGCCAGAGCCAGCCCTATCTTGAACTTGAGAGACAGTGAGTGAAAAGCCATCATCATTCCTCTACACGTTGTCTTCTCCGCGGGGGCTGTAAGAAGACCCCAGCCCCAGGGGCGGCCAGACCCGCCCCACAGAGGCGGGCACAGCACCTGCCCGCAGCCAAGTGGCCCGAGGGACAGACACATGGGCTGCAAGTGGTTTGACAGCTGCTCCAGGAATTAGGGTTTTTTTTTTTTACCCAATGTTTGCTGCCTTTCTTCCCTGGATTTAAAAATAGAGAGGGGGAGGAAGGAGTCTCAGCTGTCTTCAGCGGAGCTGCTGGGAAGAGTTCTTCTCTTGAGCTACTGTTCCCCCCAACTGTACCTTTCTCTTTTATTGCCTCCCCCACTTTCTGATGAAGTCATCACAGCAAAGATTGCATAACTGATGCAGCGGCCTATCTTGTGTTATACTGGGAGACAGGCCAATGTTTCCATTTATAGACAAGAGCATTACCACGCTGCCAAACGGAGCTCTCTGCGGCAACCACTACAAGGCAGGAGGGGGGGGGCAGGAAAGCACAGAGCCCAAGGGGAGGGCGTGCTGTGAAATGAGGCGGGCACTTCCTCCATCCTCTTCGCGGCCTGGGGAGGGTGGCGGAGGGACAGGGGCTCTGAGTGCCTGGGAAGAGCCCCTTCCACCAAGCTGCCTGCGCTTGGCCCTCGGTGCTCCCCGCTCCAGGAGACAGGAGACGATGCCAGAGGGAGGGTCTGTCTGGTCAGCCTGTTCGGCAGCTTTTCGGACTGCCGAACCTGTCTGTGGGCAAACCAGGTGTGATCACCCCGAGGCTCTGAGAGGAGGGCAGGCCTTGCCGCACTCCCGAGAGCAGAAGGCAGGCCAGCAGTTGTGGGGCTGGAGGAGGCCGGGACTTTGGGGAGGGAATGAGAACGTAGGGAAGAAAGGAATAACATTTAGGAATCTGGGGTTAGAGATTGGGGCTGAGAACCAGATTCTCAGAGGAAGCAGCAAGTCTAGAAGAGGGTCTCCCACAGGGCCAGGGAGGGCTTATCAGCAGACAGGGATGGAGGTGTCTTTGGACCCTTGATCTGACCTCTTCAATGATCCTCGAGTTTAGATTGTTAGCTCTAGTCTTCACACAAGGTCTGACATCGGGTCATTGAGAAACACTGACAGAACTGGAAGGTACCTTCTATTTTATGCTTTTAAGTTGTACCTGTTACAAGATCATGCTACTCTAAGTCCATTATGAATTAATAGTCTTTTTTAAAAAGGATTTTATTTATTTATTTGACAGAGAGAGAGAGACAGCCAGCGAGAGAGGGAACACAAGCAGGGGGAGTGGGAGAGGAAGAAGCAGGCTTCCAGCGGAGGAGCCTGATGTGGGGCTCGATCCCATAACGCCGGGATCACACCCTGAGCCGAAGGCAGATGCTTAACGACTGTGCCACCCAGGCGCCCCTGAATTAATATTCTTTTAAAGTCCCATGTTTATCTTGTGACTGGTATAACACCACACTATTTTTAAAAATAATTTAAAAACATCACATTTTTTTTAACCCCGTTGGCATTTCTTTGTTTTGTAACTATATCTGGCGACTCAAAGAAATAGAAGTGGCTAGGGTCTTTTGTTAACCTTGAGAAGAGTTGGGGACAAAGTGGGCTAAAAATCGTCTTAGAAGAAACACGGGCCCCAGAGGTTCTCCTCTATTGCACCTGTGCTGCAGTAAAGCGCAGCCCCGGACTCCTACCTCCCATGCTCAGTATCCTGGATAACAGAATCTGGAAACGATTCGAAAGCAGCCTCTGCAGAGCTTAAACTTTTCACTCATTTTATCAGAACTTCACTCGGGTAGCATGATTCAACAGCGCCTGGCATACAGCAAGTGCTCATAAATGTTTGCTCTCATCAGCACCAATATTAATAATAATGTGGAAATTAGAAGCTTTAAGTAGGGCCAACATTTTCAGCTCCTCTTTTCTTCTTTCTTAATGGTCAGGTCAGCTCCTTAGCCTTATCAGGGAAAATACCCTTTTGCTTAGCATGAAAACTAAGTCGAGAGCTAAACATGGAATCAGACCCTAGGATGTTGGAGAAGTTACGTGAAACTTTCATTTTAGTGAGGAATAAATCCACTCGTGTTGACAGCAGCATATGGGCTTTTAAGATGGGGGTGATGTGTCCGTTATCTTTTGCCATTTATTCCCACTGAAAGCATCAGCATTTCTGCTTAACCACCCGGGCTGGATCGCTGTTTCCTATTCCTTGCTGTCAGAAGCTACAGCCAAGTCTGACCTTATCATAGTATCACCTCAAGCGCCTATCCCTCCCCCTTTCCCCAGAGTTTCTTGTGCTAATTCTTCCTCTAGCTAGCTGACTGATGCTCCTCTGGGCTTCCCTGAGCTGGGTGATCCCAGCACACACCCTGCCCCCGCCCCCCAACCAACACCTCCTCCAAGAGCTTTCCCAACTGCCACTTCTCTCCAGGTTGACTGCTCCTAGGTAGGAGGTCAAAATCAGAATAGGAGGGTCGGGTGATTAATGCCCGAGTAGGAAAGGGAGAGCCAACCTGCTGCTCAGGGGATTTATCAACCTGAGAAAGCTTCCCCAGCATGAAGGATCATATATCTAGTTTTCCTTACCTTTGGCCATTTCCCTAATATGCATATTTAGTTTCCTTGACCTTGGTCCAACTGATTACTTTCTCCCTTGTGCTTCTTCTCCTCCCCCAACTTAAGAATAGACCGTTTCTCAATCAGCCATGATGAAATCCCTCCCAAGTCAACCAAACCTTTTCTGGAAGCTGAAGATAAATATACATGGCTGAAAACCTGCTGAGGAGTGGGGTGGGGGGGGAATGAACCTCTAAATTGAACTGTACGTCTGTCTCGGGTTCCCCTTACGTGACACACAGGAAAAGCCATCGCGTGAGAGACTCCCTTCTTTATTTACCTTAGGTTCCCAGGACTTAATTTTTACGCAGATTACTTTCTATATTATGCCAGTGAACACTCCTCTTAATTCATAGTTAGGAGCGTGTAAAAAAGGTTGACAGGGCCTATCTTTCTTTCCTTTTTAGGTGTACTTGTAGAGAATTTCCAAGGAAAGAAGGAATCACTAAGTCCTCATTAGTTCGTAAACATAAGCCCCCCGGGGAGTCGATGCCCATGCAAGGGTGCTGGGGGATATCTCACCACATGGAGGGGTCAGCCCTGTGCCTCAGAGCCCAGTCCCCATCGCCATGGAAACATCTGGGGCCGTAGCAGGGTCCCACTCACTCTGAGTACCTCCCCAGAGGCTTGTTGGGGACAGAGTCCAAGTATATTCTGCAGGCAGACGCACACATACCCTAGGTGGGAACCTAGAAAGGTCTGGAATACTCTGATGCACTTTCTGCTGAAGGACTCTGATAAGAAAGGGTACCTAGGTCAGTAAAATGTACAGCCAAGCCTGCTCACCCCACGTAATTCCAGGGACCCGGTTCGAGAGCGTGGAGACTTACGCCTCCCCTGGAAGCTGTGTGGTACTGCACGTCCGTCATGGTGTTCAGTTTCAGTTGTTCCTAGAGAATACTTGGCCCCCGGTAACAAGCAAACAAACAAACAAGCAAACAAAACGAAGCAAACGAGTCACACCTGAACTTGCATAATAGAATACAAAAATGCACGGGGCTGGGTCGTGCTCACAGGTTCGCTTTGATTTTTCAGGCACTGCCGCTCCATGGCGAAAGTGCCTCCATCACCCTGAAAATAGGCCCACACCACACACCGCCCACCGGAAATCTGAGCACGAGGACATTGTGTATAATTTGCCACTGAAGTTTTCTTTCAATTCAGGCAAAACATTCCACTTTAAAAAATGCTTTGATTACTCTAGGAACTCCCAAGGGCCCCCTGCACCCCGGCACAATGGCAGGCGTTGTGGCTGGAATCTAAGAGAAGGGCCGCCATGGCCTGGTCCTGTGGGATGCTGAAGTCCCAGGGGAGAGACCAGGTTTCCCTTCACTGAAAAGCTGGAAAATGATTCCGGCTCGTCAAAGGTGAGCCTGTGGCACGCGCTCTGGTTCCACAGGATTTCCATAAAGCCAGCCTGGTCAGACCTGGGATAGTCACAGTTACATGGCAGAAAGGGGGTGGAGTGGGGGACACACGGGTTCTAGGGCTTGACCTGGGGCAAGTCACTGAACATCTCTGAGCTTTAGTATTTCCCCTTATAAAGTGAGGACACCTGCCCAGGTGATCGCTTAGGGCCCACCTGTGCTAAAATTCTCTGGTTCTGCTTGGCAAGAGCTTCATGGACATGGGCACACTTGACCAGGAATGAGCAGAGGAGAAGGAAGGAAGAGTCACTAGCAGGAGGGAAGCGGCTGCGCCCAGGCTCCAAGCTGAGGTGTGCCCTGGGGTGTGTGGGAGGGAATCTGCGCCTGGTGGTCTGGCCACGGACAGGTCCGAATGCCGTCACAGACACGCCACCCAACCAACAGACGGGGAGCCACAGTGGTCTCTCAAAGGGAATAAAATGATCAAAGCGTTACTTTCATAAGATTAAGCTGGTATCCGGTAACGCAGGGATCAGAATGGGGCTGGATCAGAAGGAGAAAAGTCGGGGGGCTGGGTCGAGAGGCAGCCATTGGAGTAATCCACCCAGGAGGTCAGGGGAAGGTGGCCAAGACTTGGTTACTGACTGTGGGAACTGAGGAGTGACGACTCAAATGAACCGTTAAGGTGTATTTCGGCAAGAAGAGGAATTCACACTGTTCGCCGTACGCAGTGTCTGGGGTCAAGGCCCAGTCCACTGGTTCTCGCCGCCTCCTGCTCACGCCTGTGTTATTCTCACTCTGCCCTCACGTCGCTACCGGAAATCTGGCCCAAGAATGTGATCCCCGCCTAAAAATCGGGCGTGAACATGAGTGAATCCAGTTTTCTTTGTCCTCCCTCCTTTTTCACAACTGAATTTATTTAAATGTGAATACAGTATACCACCTCGCTTTGAACCGGGAGTAGGACAGTAGGCGTAGGCGTATTTTCCAAGCCCTCACAATATATTTGGGGGCTGAGGAGAACATGCCAGACAGTAACAGGAAATAGGACCCAAACTTCTTTGAGAAGAAGAAACCTTCTCATTTCTGTGCTTCCTTCACGTGTTCTCCCAACTTTCTACTTCCTGCTAAGCGTCTGACTTAACTCTTCAAGAAGGCCTGACAAAGAATAATGAACGTTAGATGGTCCCCAGTTAGAGCGGCTTAAAAATGACAAGTAGAATTCATAACACGTGTGATACCTAAGTATTTCCTAGGTTTAAATTCCATAGTGGATTTTAAAAACAGTCAGAAAATCACTTTCGGTCTTCATGCGAAATCTTGTTTGTGTGATATAGTTTCGTAAGAGAGTTAAAGTTGCATTTATAACACCAATGTTTAGAATCTAAGCTGGAGATGATAGTGCAAATAATTTCTAACAAAACAGCTAATTACTACAAAACCAGTTAGGCCACTGAACATTCATGATTGAAGGATACGTTTGGCGGTTCCTGGTGAAAACATGCTTTTTATCAGTGACTGGGAAACTAGGTGTCTTCGGTGAACAAATAAAAAAATCTTCTCTTTGAAAATCCTCCTACCCCTTATTGAGACAACACGGAGGAGAAGCAGAGACTCTGGTCTACAGCACTCTGAAATTACCACCGGGCTCTGGAAAATGGATTGCTTCACCTATTTGTTCTGTCTTTAATCTGAGGGAGGGGCTGCAAATCTCCCCATCTGTCTCTCTCGCTCTCTGGGCCCCTCGTTGCCATGGTCTTTCCCACAGCGTCTGAAGGAACAAGATTCCTCTGACGTCTGACACTGGACCTCTGCAGGCAGCCAATTTGTTTTCCTTTTGCCTCCCCACCCCCTCCTCCTCGCTCCCTTTCTAATCTAGGATATTCTTTCTGTGCATCCACCAAAAGTAATGTGTCAAACTATGATTATGTTTTCTTTTATTAAACAAGTAGAAGAGAGACAGATTGCTTTCCTCCTTTGACCAAGTAAAGGTAATAAAAGGCCCAGGGAAAATGGGGGTAGGAGGGGGAGGTTGGCGTCGGCTGTCCTGGGCTAGGACCGCTCTTGTCTCGGTTCATCTAAAGGAATTCTGGGCCGCCCGTTGCCCATTTTACTCAGCAGCCCAAGCCTAGCAGCAGTAGCTTCTCACTGCTTCTGGATCAACGGAGTTTGTGCAGCCCTCAGTCAGTTCAGCCTGTGTTCTGGGGAGAAGCAAAGGTGAAAGAATACGAGAAGGCCTTGCTCTCCCCTGTGCAGGGAAATCAATCCTTAAGTAACATAGTTCCTAGGCTCCTGGCAATCTGAAAGAATTTAGTAAGTTCAGAAAAAAAATCCATTTAAACCCTTAAAACTTAATCCACACTTAAAAGCAAACATAATTTGGGAGTTTTGGGGGAAAGTAGGGGGGAAGGTACAGAGCACAGGGCAAATCCTCCCCTTCTTAGGGATTTTTCCTTCCGGTGTTTGTATTTCCCTTAAGAGAATGAATTTTGGGGGCAGGAACTTTTAGAAATCCAGCATGATACTTCCTTCTTGCACATACGATATAATCACGAATACCTATAAAGAGCAGTGGAACGCACACGCAGGGGTGATGGCCTCTGGATTAGGAACGGCAGAAGAAACTCACAGCAACACCGGCCCGTGGGACGCTGGCTTCCCCCTACTCAGATGCTCTCTGGAAGAGGGCTTCCACCCTTCCCGTTTGCTGTCTGGGGGCTAAGGGAGACGCACGTCCTTGGGAAGCGAGGTGTATGGCACTTGGGCCCCAGGAAGAGACACATTCTAGGTTAGAGTTTCCAGTGCTGGTCACCCTGTGGCTCGATATCATCACTTTCCTTTTATGGCCTCCAAAGAAAGAGGCCCACCCCTCAGAACAGTACCAAGGAATTGAGTACCAGGAGGAAGAGCTAGAAACTGAAAAGGATGGAAGTCAGGTCAAATGCACTGGGGAGGGGCGCCTGGGTGGCTCAGTTGTTAAGTGTCTGCCTTCGGCTCAAGGCATGATCCCGGCGTTCTGGGTTCGAGCCCCACATCAGGCTCCTCTGCTGGGAGCCTGCTTCTTCCTCTCCCACTCCCCCTGCTTGTGTTCCCTCTCTCGCTGGCTGTCTCTATCTCTGTCAAATAAACAAATAAATAAAATCTTAAAAAAAAAAAAAAGCACTGGGGAAAGGATACCTGGTTCTGAACAGCAAAACCAGATGGAAAGGGGGAGAGGGGAGGGCAAAATACATACATGGAAAGGGTTGGAACCACGGGAGCAGGATGCTGCCGGAGAAGCACCAGCTTGAGAAAAGTCCAAGAACGGACCCTGACTGGTGGGCACCTCCATCCCTCTCCTCCCCCAGCGAAGGATGAGGTTTGCCTCGGAGATCTTCTTGACCAAAGCGGTGCTTTCTGCCGTCTAGATGTTTGGCACGGTTGTAAAGAACAAAGATGCTATCGGAATGAAATTTCTAATTATTCTTTCGGTGTGAATGTAGCGCTGGAACGTTGAACAATTTCAGGTGCCCGCTCCCGAGGTGTTGGCTTGTGGAAGGGAGGGAAAAACTTGACCCGCGATTTCGTAGGCAGCCATTCTCAAAGCCTGCTAAACTCCCCCCAGCGTTGTTCGGCTGGCCTCGCGGGGGAGCTGCCCTTGGGGGCCTCCCTTTGTGCGCACACCACTTCTGATCCTGCATCACTGGCCAACAGCCTGGGGCCATGATTTGTGGCTGCTTGAGTCCTTGAAGTGCCAGAGGGCACCTCATCCTCCCTGGCCAGGCCCCCCAAACACTCAACAGAGAACAGTCCCACTGTTCTGAACAGAGCTCAAATAGAACAAATATTTTCTTCCTCGGGAAAGACGGCGAATTTCTTCAAATTGAAGAAAAATAAAGGATGGTTATGAATGTAGAGTTACTACATTTACAAAGATATTATAGACCCTGATTATACAAAATAAGGGTGAAGTTCATATTTGTCCTACACTTTCGCTTTTCAGGTTTTTTTTTTTTTGCATTAATGCAGATTTTTAAAACATAAAACATACATTCATGCTAAAGTACTAAAAAAAGTTTTCGCTATGAGAAATGGCTACTTAAGCACCAAGGGGCCAAGTGATAGCTTTCGTGGCATTAACATTCAATATTTGCATATATTTCCCTCCTAATCGGCTTTCCTGCAGATCTGAGTGAAAATCGGATTGGTTTTTGAGGCAAAACGCAGCCACAGGAACAGCTCGTAAAGCCCACCACAGACATAGCGCTCATAGCAACGGGAGCTGTTCCCCCGGCTTAGGGGCTCTGGTAATTGTCAAAGGGGGGCCGCGGCTCGGAGAAATTCGGGAAGACCGGAGTCTGTCAGAACACGTGAGAGGACGTGACACGGAGCCCACATTCGTGTTGCACGATTTGCATGCGCGCTTCTGGACAAATTCCGTTTTCACATGCGATTCACAGACCCGCAGCGGTAGTGCTAATTGGTGAGGGGGCCGCTCAAGTGTGGGGCTGAACAGGAGCTCGCGCCACCCGGATGAATCACACAGAGTTCCCAGCACCGCGGTAATTATTTTACAGTTACTTTGCATGACCATCATCCCATTCTCTTTGTCCCACCCCCGCTGCCCCCCCCCCACGGTGGAGGTGAATAAGAAAAATCATCGCCCGCACCTCCAAAGTGGGATTCATTTATTTGAAGTCAGCTTAAGAAAAGGAAAAGAGATGGCAAGGGAACAGCTATCATTTCATTAATATGGATGGATTATTCATGTCACTAGAGTGACAGTGAATTTGATTGTACCCTGAAGTGCCAATAGGATGCCAAACACAGCCGTGAAAAACGCAAGAAACTCTGAATGGCAGAATGCTTTGGAATTCATCTGTGAGAATTCCAGTCCCAAGATAAGGCAGTCCATAGTCCACATGACATTTCAAGGCGACGTGAAAGGGAAGGGCAGGGTTAAGATTTCCTAGGCGCCTCTCATAGCTACCTAAGAAGGGGGAAGGACGGTGACCATGTCTCAGGCCCTTCCTGGGTGGCATTAGAAGCTTGAGAAACTTAAGACAGATGCTCTCCTGCGGGTCACTCTCCGTGTCGAATAAACTCAATTGTTCGGAGGGAAGGAGAGGTCTCTGAGCGGTGGGTCGCTGGTCCTCCTGCAGACCGTCCGGCATTTGCCGCCTCTGCACTAAATGCAAACCAGACGGACTCTAGAAATGGCCTTTGGGGGCAGTTTTGGGTTTTCTTCCCTTTTGTTCCTTGGAGATATTAAGCCTTAAATCCTCTTTGAATCGGAGAGTTAGCGACGGTGCGGTATCTAAACCACATCACGTCATGTGATGAAACCCGACCCGGTGGCATTCCCTCCTCCATTGTTGCTGCTGTCTGACCTCAATGCAGGGGTCTCCCCCGTGCGGCTGAGAAAACGTACATTTGAAGAGCTAGTTAGGCTCTCCTTAGCTTCAGCTAACCTCTTTTTATGTTTTACCCAGACATGGTCTAAGACCACTACATTTTGAATTTCAAAAGTTGGTGATCCATTTTCACCTTCCATTTCCCATCCACAAGCTTCATCAGTTACTAGCCATCTCTCCCCCCCCACCCAACTCCTTCTCTAATGGGCGTGGGCGGAGGTTTGGGAAGAAAGGTTCTGCTTTCACATTTCTGACTTCAGCCCTAGCTGAAAATGGTCGTCCACCTGTGGGTAGCGGGAGTGTGGGCATCTCCTCCCGTTTGGGATAGCTGGAGAGCTGTCTCCAGCGATCCAATTGCTCCTTTCGCCATGTTACAGACTTTCAGACCTGGAAACCAGCCCCCAGTCTTCAGGCTCTAACTCTGGATAGGACTTGCAGAGAAGGCCAAAGATGAGTCTCAAGTGCGGGTAGGGTGGGTAGTTACCCATAGATATGCTTTGCCAGACAACAAAATGCCTCTTACAAAACCTCTCTCTCGGTGTCTCTGTCACAACAGAACATACACACACTTGGGTTGGGTTTTCTAGGAGATTACTACGATACTTAACATATTACTTGGGCTGGTTGGAGCCCACGTGGCCCCTAACCCTAGAGAGGCCTCAGGTTCTAACTGGTGCCACACAGGATGGGGCAGGCTTGATGGACCTTAGGGAGGCCTGTGCCTTGCGGGAGGGAAGGAGAGACACCGATACAAACCCAGCCTGGGTCCCAATTTTGCCCACAGTGAGTCATAGCGTTACAATGGCATCTTTGACCTCCAATCCACAAAGGAACCATTCTTACTTCTTGCAGTGTCTGCATGCAAGGTTACAATACAGCCCCTTTGATAAAGGAAGGTACGCATTCAAGCAGAGCTCTCCACGGAGCCCCATGCATAAGGAGGCCTGTACTGCATTTATTACTACTGTGGTCTGGGCCCAGCAGCAGAAATGGGAAGCTCATAATTACCAGCCTTACTCTGAAACAGACTTATCTTCTCCCTTGCATGTGACTCAGGAATTCCAATTCTAACGTTTCTTGCAGGTAGGGATTGCAAAGATTTCTACAAAATGTTGCACATGGCTATCTTTAGGTTCTCCCTATATATCATATTTCATCAAACATAAGATTCATAAACTTTAGGACATACATTATGTACCGGTATAAAGAAAGAAGAAAGCTCCCACTCAACTATGGCGTGCCACGGGCTGTGAGACGCACCGTGATTTCAGAGACGTAAATTTGTGCTTCTCGGGATCAGTGAGATATGGTATTTCGGCCTGTTGGCTACGTGGGCCCAGGCCTGCCTAGGCCCTTGAGCAGCTGGTAAGACCAGGGTGGTGGTCACTCTTCTGCCTACAGGCCGTATTACCCTGGACCTGGCCTGGCTCTCTGTGCTCACAGCACCTCCTCGGAAAAGGGCTGAGTGATGACAACCCGTCCTTGCTCTCTTCTCCGGGAACCAAGGGACGAAGGGCTGGAGAAAGGGGCTGCAGGTTACCAGAAGCCTGGGAAGCTGGGGCTTCCCTCTCCTGGCTTCATTCAGAGCAAGGCTGGACACAAAACCTTTTGTATTTTCTGAATGATAGTTAAAAAAAATCTTTAGCATGTAGCACTGCACGTATTTCTTCCAAGAGAGCATGTGTGTAGATAAGAAGGGACATGGCCACTCAAAGAAACACAGGATTACCACCAAAAGGATTTTAGATTGATTCTAAAAGAAAAAAGCTAGGGGCAGGCAATAATTTTAAGGAAAAAAAATGGATCCTCTCCATTTAGAAGCAGAGTTCTTCAGGCTGCTAATGCTTCTGGTCACCGGCTGCTTCCTTGCGGTGACAATGGGAAGAGCTGAGAGGAAGAAAGAAGACAGGGAGGCAAAGTTTCTGCAGCCGGGCGATTTTTTTGGACCTATCTGCTTGGTCAAGATAATAGGATACAATACAAACCTGAGGAATTTATTCTTCCTGTCTTCAAAAAGACTTACTGCAGTCTCGAATCTTGTTCGGGAAAGGCCTCAGCTAATAAAAACCAGATTTATAGAAAGAGTGGGCGCCGCCCGACTCAGTTTCTATCTTCCTTTCATTTCTCTTTCCCTCCTTCCTTCCCCTCTTATTCTTTTTTTTTTTATTGTGGCAAAATATACATAACACTTACAATTTCCATCACTCTTAAAGGTACAGTTCAGTGGCTTTAAGTACATTCACGGTGCAACCACCACATTACCTCTTTCTAGAACTTTTTCATCATCGCAAACAGAAACTCCGTACCTGGTAAGCAGCCTTCCTTTCTTTGTTCTTTTCTTTTTAGTTTCCTTAATTTTTTTTGCTAGGAGCACTCCAGCGCTTCCGGATATGGATCCAGACTTGGAAAGGGATGTGACAAATGCAATGGGTAAAGTCCTGACCCGAAAGCGAAAGACGAGTTTTAGAAGCTGGTAACAGAGCTATTATAAACAGGCCTTGAGAACCCAGGGTCTAAAACTTGCTGGGAAGATAAAAAATAGTTTCCCAGAATGACTAAAGGGGAAAACAAATGTGTTAGGGCAACTGCAGACCCTTCACGCTCCTTCCCTGCGCACTTCACTGAGGCCGAGGCTGGAATGAATGAGTTTGCAAGGCTACTCAAACGAAACAGATATTAAATCATCAAATCCCAGCCCTGTTCACTTCTGTCTGGCCGTTGGTCCACCCCTCTTTCCGTTCACGGGTGCATCTCTACTGAGCAAACATACGTGTGTGCCAGGCACGGTGCAGACAAACGGCAGGCAAACACGGAAACAGAATTATGCAAGAAGCGAGACGCAGTGAGTGAGTGAATGATTAATTCTGTTCCGGGGCTGGCGTGGGGGCAAGGGGTGGGAGGTAATGAGAACCCTCTTCACCCAAGACAGACTTGATGCCACCTACTGTATGTTGGATATTAGTATGTGGTAATGTTATAAAGTTATGACTATGAAATTATAGACAATGTATAGTATGGAGCTATAATGTTAGTGGAGAAGCAGAATGGAAAATCGCGTATGCCTTATGACTACAACGGTGTGAAAACTTAAACAAGTGTATAATGCGAAAAAGATAAATACGCAAAACAAAGTTGTGTTAGGGTGGTGAATTATGGGCGGCTTTTAAATTTAGGAATATGAACATGCTCTTATATTTCCTTAAAATTGTTTTTCTTTTTGATTATAAATTTATCCACTATGGCAAGTTTAAGCAACAAAGAAAAATATAAAACAGGTAATCATTACCACAAAATGGGAATCACTTGGTTAATCCTTCCAAAGTCCTCAGTCAACTAAAATAAAGATCATATTATTCCGTTTTATGGGTGTGGTATTTATTTAACCAATCGTCTACTGTTGGACATTTCAGCCATTTTCAATTTTTTACCATTTAAGTCATGCTGAAATGAGCTGTCTTGCACATAAACCTTTGTGCATGTCTCTGACTGTTTCCTTTGAATAACTTCCTAGAAGTAAGAGTTCTGTGTCAAAGAGCATGAATATTTTTAAGGCTCCTGTTTTGGAACATACTCCCAAATTGCCCTCTGGAAAGACTGAACCTATTTACACTCACATCAGGAACACACAGGGGTCTCTGTAGTACACTTTAGATTCAATTTTTCAAAATGACCAATTGCCCCAGTGCAATTATGATTCTGGGTGTTTCCTTCCTCATGACTACAACAGAAGAGGCTGCAAATGAGATTCATTTATAGCATGTAGTCACCCAAGCTCTTCCCTCTGTTTCTCTTCCCTTACCCCAAGCCCTGCGAAGAGGCATGGTCAGTCTTCGCTTCTCCTCATCAGCATGCCGACAACAGATGTCTCCAGCCCTGCCTCTTCAGGGTAGTGAATGCCTGAATGCCACAAACACTGTTCCTGGGGGCTGTCACCTGAGAGTCTTCAGCTGTCTGCTCAGAGGCAAGGTCCCTGTGTAGCAGAGTGAAAAGGCTTGTCTTTATTCCTGTAGCTGGCCGGGCCAGCTGGCCAGCACCGATTCTTAGGAATGACAGCTGGTTTGCTGTTCCATATTTCAACAGCCTTAAGCCAGCATAACACCTGTAGGCTCTGGGAAGGAAAAACGCCCGGACTGATGTTGGAGAAAGCCTGCTTCTGTTATCTGGCGTGGACCTCACGCTCCTTAGCGTCTTGCATCAAAGATAACTATGCCAGCAGTAAGGGCAACCAACCAAGTGAGGCTCTCCTGCTCTGTGACTATTGTGATGGATTGGATTCAGGGTTTGAAATTACTTTTTTGGTTCCCGCAGATGTTTTATTATAATAGCATAAAAAGAAAAAAAAAAAAGAAAAAGGGAGGGGGAGCGTGAGCATTTGCATGTCAGTATTAGATGAACATTGATACACGTGACACAGAGATGGTGGGTGGTCCTGCTGATGAAACTACTGGAAGCTAGGAAGTGCTATTGAAATTTCGGGTTGTTTCAATTTTAGGTGGTGCATCAGGATAGGGCAATAGTTCAAACAGAAACAAACAACCCCAAGAAACTCTTAACTCCGTAATTTCCAACTTAATTTATTTAATGGATGCTGGGGGGGGGGGTTCCAAGGGTGGTGGAGAATATGTTTTCCAAGTTTGAAGTCAAATTTCGAGCTTGGCAGAACTTATGAGAGAACGCCCTCAGCAGTCCGGGGAGAAGAGATATAAAGGTGAGAAAGAGAAATGGAAAGTCACCTCAAGAGTTACTTGTCCATCTCCATAATTCATTAGGAAAGCTGCACAGAGTAGAAGGAAAAAGCAACTTTGGGCAGAGCACTGGGCATTGTACGTTGTCTGCAGAATGCTGCTTTGACTCTTCTAATCCCAATATATTAGTTGTGTAGTATGTTTTAAAAGTAACTCCCCCCCATGAAAAAAGTTGCTTTTGAAAACCATGATATTAATTGATCAATGGTTATTCACTTTTTCAGTCTAACGCTCTCCCAACTGAGCTATTTTGGCGGGGCTATGGTTATTCACTTTTTAAAGAAGATTTTATTTATTTATTTGAGAGAGAGAGAGAGTGAGTGAGAGAGAGCGACAGAGAGCACAGGTGTGTGGGAGGAGGGAGAGGCAGAAGCAGAGGGAGAAGCTGACTCCCCACTGAGCAAGGAGCCTGATGCAGGACTCGATCCCAGGACCCTGAGATCATGACCTGAGCTGAAGGCAGACGCTTCACCAACTGAACCACCCAGGCGTCCCAGTGGTCATTCACATTTAAGGTCTACTCTGGTATTGAATGAAATGGACCTCCAGTTTTGAGAAGATTTTTATTAGGCCCCCCAAGACATAGAAACTAAAGCCAGAAGTATGTCGGTCTATGTAAAACAGAATCACATATGGCTGGAGAGAAAAGGAAGGCCTTGGAAAGTTGGCCCCCAACATTCTCATAGACTATCCCACGAACTACGCCTGGGAGCAAAGGATTCCCAGCCTGAACCTTCAGTGGACCCTGAGGTACCAGCTGACTTCAATCCCACAGGGAGTCTGCCTTGGAGAAGCCAGTGTATACATTCAAGCCGGTAATACATTATTTCCGGAAATGACTGGGATGCGTCTTAGCACTTCGGTTGGGTGAAGCTGGTTTAGTCTCCTACCAGCACGAACAGTCTTTTGCTGACTGCACATTGCTCCTGCCTCTGCCCCACCTGCAGCTTTCTGCTCCAGACTGGGGTCAGTGTCCTACTGTTTGGCACCCGTGAACCCATTGTTACGAGGAATATCAGCACGCAGTATTCTTGAGAAGCAAAGGAAGAACAATTCCTTAAGGAAACACCCAGGTTTTGCAAAGTGAAAATCTCCTGCCCTTCTCCGTAAGGTTTTTTCCAGGGGTAGGCTCTCTAGTTTTGCAAGGCCTGATACGAATGTATCTCTAAATCTCACGCCAGCATAGCTCCTACGGTCAGCAGCTTGAAACCATACGTTACCTTGGAATTAACTTAACCAGAGACGTAAAGGATCTACATTCTAGAAACTATAAATCACTCTTGAAAGACATTGAGGAAGACACAAAAAGATGGAAAAATATTCCATGCTCATGGATCGGAAGAATTAACATAGTTAAAATGTCCATGCTACCCAGAGCAATCTACACTTTCAATGCTATCCCGATCAAAATACC
>NW_024423453.1:30311829-30467913 GCF_017311325.1 Ursus maritimus
AACTGTTGAAAAGGAAAAACAAAGCTGGGGGCATCACAATGCCGGATTTTGAGCTGTACTACAAAGCTGTGATCACAAAGACAGCATGGTACTGGCACAAAAACAGACACATAGACCAATGGAACAGAATAGAGAACCCAGAAATGGACCCTCGGCTCTTTGGGCAACTAATATTTGATAAAGCAGGAAAAAACATCCGGTGGGAAAAAGACAGTCTCTTCAATAAATGGTGCTGGGAAAATTGGACAGCTACATGCAAAAGAATGAAACTTGACCACTCTCTCACACCATACACAAAAATAAACTCCAAATGGATGAAAGACCTCGATGTGAGACAGGAATCCATCAAAATTCTAGAGGAGAACATAGGCAGCAACCTCTACGACATCGGCCAAAGCAACCTTTTTCATGACACATCCCCAAAGGCAAGAGAAACAAAAGATAAAATGAATTTATGGGACTTCATCAAGATTAAAAGTTTCTGCACAGCCAAGGAAACAGTCAGAAAAACTAAGAGGCAGCCCACGGAATGGGAGAATATATTTGCAAATGACACTACAGATAAAGGACTGGTATCCAAGATCTACAAAGAACTTCTCAAACTCAATACACGAGAAACAAATAAACAAATCAAAAAATGGGCAGAAGATATGAACAGACACTTTTCCAATGAAGACATACAAATGGCTAACAGACACATGAAAAAATGTTCAAAATCATTAGCCATCAAGGAAATTCAAATCAAAACCACACTGAGATACCACCTTACGCCAGTTAGAATGGCAAAAATAGACAAGGCAAGAAACAACAATTGTTGGAGAGGATGTGGAGAAAGGGGATCCCTCCTACATTGTTGGTGGGAATGCAAGTTGGTACAGCCACTCTGGAAAACAGTGTGGAGGTCCCTTAAAAAGTTAAAAATTGAGCTACCCTATGATCCAGCCATTGCACTACTGGGTATTTACCCCAAAGATACAGACGTAGTGAAGAGAAGGGCCATATGCACCCCAATGTTCATAGCAGCATTGTCCACAATAGCTAAATCGTGGAAGGAGCCGAGATGCCCTTTAACAGATGACTGGATTAAGAAGTTGTGGTCCATATATACAATGGAATATTACTCAGCTATCAGAAAGAACGAGTTCTCAACATTTGCTGCAACATGGACGGCACTGGAGGAGATAATGCTAAGTGAAATAAGTCAAGCAGAGAAAGACAACTATCATATGATTTCTCTCATCTATGGAACATAAGAACTAGGATGATCAGTAGGGGAAGAAAGGGATAAAGAAAGGGGGGGTAATCAGAAGGGGGAATGAAGCATGAGAGACTATGGACTCTGAGAAACAAACTGAGGGCCTCAGAGGGGAGGGGGGGGAATGGGATAGACCGGTGATGGGTAGTAAGGAGGGCACGTATTGCATGGTGCACTGGGTGTTATACGCAACTAATGAATCATCGAACTTTACATCAGAAACCGGGGATGTACTGTACGGTGACTAACATAATAAAAAAACATTAAAAAAAAAAGAAAGCAAATTCAGATTCACAGTGAGCGGTACTCACAGCAGAAGCAGAATGAAATCAGTTGCCCCGCGTCTCCCTTTCCCCTTCAGTCCAGCCTCAAACTCACGCCCCTAAAAATGGAGCTGCCATCTTGCCAGCCTGGTTTCTGAGCCAGGGAGTCATCCTAAACTCGTCCTTTCCGCTCTCAGTCTTCATGTCTAACCCACTAGACAATCCGGTAGGTTTACCTCCTAACATCCTCCTACCTGGCAGTTTCCTTGGTCCCAGATCCAGCAACACTTCGCTCGGATCACCCTGCTAGTCTCCTTGCTGTTTCCCATCTTCCCTTCTTGCTGCCGTCCCATTCGCACTCCAGCCACCTGGTCAGGTCAGGAGCCCGGCCCTCCGAAGCAGGCTCTGCTCCTCAGCCCTCCCCGCACAGCTGCAGGGGAAAAGCCGCGGAGTCCGCAGCAGGACACACGTCACCACCTAGCTCTCCAGCGGGCCTGCGGACTGCCCCCGCCTGAGCCCCAGGCTAACTCTCGTCCTACCAAACCACTTTTATTTGGCTGAAGTGTCTCGATCTTCACTGCTTCCTTTGCCTCTAATCACCCCCCCTTCTTTCTTCACCTAACTCGTTCTAGTCATCCTTGAACACTGAACGCTAACATCGCACGCAGGGCGTGTTCCGTCATCAGCTCAGCTGCTTGCTTCCCCTCCGAGCACCCGAGCACCCTCGGCTTTCCCTCCACTGGCCTGACTGCCTGCACTACAACGTGGGTTCGCCAGGCTCTCTTTGTTGGGCTCTGAGTCCCTTGCCAACCTTCATTTTTGTACTCCCTTGCTTCTTACGGTGCCTGTCACACAGGGGGGATTCAGTGAATGAGGGAATAAGTGACAGAAAATAGGTCTGTGATTCGCTGCTTTAAATAACTTTCCTAAATTCCTACCTGGCCCTTCCACAGATCTAATATTTTTTTTGGGGGGGGGGTCTTGAGAGAGCCCTTTGCTTTTTCTGACGTTCCCATCTGGATTGCTGTTCCCAGCAGCCATGGAAGAGAAGGTGCGCCTTCCTACTCGACAGATGTGGGCCGGGTACACACTGCTATAGAAAGTGAGCAGGCCGTATAGAATCTGAACTTTTAAAGTTGTTTTTGATAACATTTTAAGATGTGGTTAGTACAGCTGACTGTTATCTGTGTGTACAGAGGTGGCCAGAAAGACTGCTGCATGCCCAACTGTCTCTTGGCTGCCAGACACATAATTTGATCTGGGTCTGAAACCTCTACCCGTATGACCTACTGTTGCCTTACGGTGTACAGTTCTTGACATCAGGCTCATAGCAATTTTCCTGTATCCTTTCCTGCCGTGTTCAACTGCAGAAGTCTTACATGTTATCAAATACTTCTTCTGGACCTCTCTTGATTTCATGCCCCCGCTTTATTTTCCATTGACAACTTTCCCCAAATAGGCTTCTCCACCTTTTTTACCCATGCCATCTGATGGCTAGCTTGTCTCTTCTGCAAGCACCTCTGTGGGATTCATATCTTCCTCCAGGCTCTCCCTGGACTGTACTACAGTTTCACGAAGATCGCCAGCCACTGACAAATATACCAAGTGAGATCCCTGTTTCCAAAATATCAATCACACATTCAAAGAATCACTGAGCTGGAAGGGACCTCTGAGCGGCCTGCACCTGAACTTCTCTTGATGAGAATCTACAAGACATTTTGTTAGATGTTTGTCCATCCACCCATCTGTGAAAAATCTCTGTGATTGATTGAGAGATTGGTTCTGAACTGAACATAATGCATTTGGAGACAGATGTCCAACATGTCACAGTCACCCAGAGGGAACCTTCTTGCCCATGTGATTCCTCTTCTAATCCCTGATGTACAAACTGACGTTTGAGGGGAAGAGAGAAATGTGTCCAGATAAAACTCTCAGGCTGGAGAGTAGGGAGCACAACAGTTTGACAGAAAAAGAAAAACTACAGCAGAACAGCTGCCCAGTAATTCTCCTGGGGAAACAGTATCAAGAGGGTTGGGGGACCACCACATGCTGTATCCGTACGCTAAAGGGCACTGCATTCGCAGAATGGACCTGCCGAACACAGCCATGTCCTCGGGGCTCACACGATGGGGAGCCCCTGCCTCCCACCGGCCCATAATCCATCCCACTCTTGTCCTGGGTGCCCAGCCCTCCTCCTCACCTTGAACCAGCATCTCTCTCTTACTAATTTTCTAGCTGCTATGAGGCTACAGCTTCTGCTCTAGGTGTGGGAAACTAGCCCTAGATTTCGGCCATCGATTACGTCAGCACCTGGGGAAACTGCCTTCTAGACCATCAAAAGAATTAGCAGATGTCAGAGGCTCTCTCTAGGATTATTGGACATTTTGGGGGTGTTTCTTTTCCTATATTTGTGCTTTCCATATTTTCATGAGCAGTACGCATTATTTTAACGTTTGGGGAAAAGGATAAGGATTCAAGGTACTTTTTTTTTTTTTTTGCATCTGTGCTTAATATTGAGAATGAATGAATGAATAATGGAAGACTGGAATGAATAATGAAGACTAGCGCCAAGGCAATAGCTCACTTTCACATGGGGGTAAAGAGAGGTGAACATGATATAGATTTCTGGCAAAACTCTACGATGAAAGATTAAACACAGAATTTGCGAGAATATATAAAACAGAGAGGCCACCTTTCACATCAGCCCTTAGTGTGGTTAATCTGCTAGAGTGGAGGAATGCCAACCTATCTGACATACCTCAGACCAACATGTGACATGACAAACTTTGTCAGGGTGGCTTTCAGACAAAACGGAAAGAGGTGAGGAGGTTTTAAAAGTAGGCTGCCTAGAAGCTGCTGGAAAGTCTGGACCCTACCGGGTCCCTGATGGTGTCAACCTGGGAAGAGTTCTCTGCTGGGGAGTCGTTGCACAGTTGTTGATTTGGACGGAGGCAACGGATAAGATGGTACAAACCTAAAAAGATGAGCTAAAAACTCTGCCCGTGGAGCTTCTGAGATGGGGAAAAGTTGAGTAGAAACTCAGATCAAACTTAACAGAAAAGTCTAGAATTCAGGTGAAAAAAAAATCAGCTGTACAAATTCAGAACAGGAGGTAGGGAAGAGGGTTAAATAGAATGTGGGCTTTGGAGTCAGGGAGTCTGCTGGGTTCAAATCCCAGCACTTTGGGCAAATTCCTTGCCCTCACTCAGCCTCCGCGTAGGTGAGAGAATTAAGGAACGTACCAGGGTACCGTGATTGGCACGATGCCTGGCGCATGGGCACTGGACATGCCCAGTAACTGGTAGCTGCTCTTATGAAACATGGTCTGACAGGAGCTCCTTGTATGCAGAACACTGAGGAATTTCCCTACTCACAAGAGCAGCAGGAACTGACAAAGTGACGAGGCTGTAGAACAAGTGAATTTGAACTTAAGCTGTAGGTTCAGGAAAGAAATTGTACTCTGTCCATACTGATAAGAAGCCAGCGGGAATACTGTTTCAGCTCAGAATGCCATGTTTTAAAAGTGACATCAGGAGGCTTGAGGGTATCCAGTTGTGTGACACGATAGTGAGAAATACTAGATACTAGAATTATTTGGTAAGAAAAAAATGAGTCTAACGTGGGTCAGGATAGCTCTCTTTCGATACCTGAAGGGTTATTATAGAGAAGAGACAGCCACGTTCTTCCGTTGTTCTAGAGGACGAATCTCCCAAAGTCTTCGGCAGAGTCTGCCTAACAAACAGGAGAACTTCTCAACAGAGTGACAGAGGAACGGATTGCTTGATGAAGCAGCAAGTTCTAGGTCACTGCAAGCGTTCAAAGAGAGTGCATCCCCTAGGGAAGCTGGAGAGGTTTGCACAACTGCTCCCCTTCTTCCCCTTCCCTACTCCAGCAGTATTAGCTTCTCCTGCCCCACCGCCAGGCTCCCTTTTTCCCATAAACTACTATCAGGTAAAAGAGAGAGTCTCCTGATGGCTAACCTTTTGCACGAGGGCAGAGACGCGCATTAAGCCAGCAAGCATTAGTGGGTAGCAGTCCGTCAGGACCCGCGTTCCTTGACAGAGACAGCAAAGATGGATCCGACGTGCACCCAGGGAGCACCCAGGCTTGTAAGAAAACACACCCGAAGCAGATCCCACACCCGAAACAGATCCCTGCCTAGTGGTGCGGCCAAGTGCAAGGACAAGAGATCAGCACCGCGTGGGCCCTGGAGGCTCAAAGGAAGTTCAACTGACACAGCCTAATTGGGGCACGGAGGGTGGGGGAGGATTTTCCCGGGGAGTGGATTCTGGAAAAGGTATAGGGATCGGTGAAGGAAAGCATTAGAAGCAGCAGGGACAATATGAGCAAAGGAATGGAGGTAAGAAAGAGTCCTGTGGTCAATCTCATGTGTTGCTGGACTACAAAGTGTCGAGCATGGGGTAGGAGGAAATTGGGCTGGAGAGCGCTGGGAGGGTTGCAAATCCAGAGTCCCGCCTGGGTTTCTCGCACGCCACAGGCACACACTCATCCTATGAAGGACTCTTGCTCAAGCTGCAGAGTCTCCACTGGTCCCTGGTCTCTAGGAATTATTCGTGCAATTGCTTGTTTCATTACCATATGTCTGCTCTGCTCCACGAGGGCAGAAACCCTCTTGACCTCGTTCATTGCTGTATCCCCAGCGCCTAACCCAGTTCTTAGCACACAGGAAGTGACCAATAAATACTGTAGGTTTCCACTGAAAAGAAGATTGCCGGCAGAAAGGATGCAAGCTCACGGTTTGCTGGGAGGTCTCTCTAAGTGACTCTATGTACGCTGCTGGGGGCAGCACCTGACCCTAGGAAGCACTAGTAAGGGAGAGCTGCGGCCGTTATTATTCATTTGCATGTCTTGTTCTCCTGTTTTGTTGGTTTTGCAAGCCCACTGTTTAGTACCTTTGTTTTTGTTGCTGCCTCTGCTTAATAAATTTTGATGAGTAATGGTTGTTTGCCAAGCAATAACAGCCCAACAAGAAATCCTCAAAGTACGGAGAGTTACAGAAACATTCAGCATCATAAACCACAAAATGACATGCGAAGGAGAGAGCTGACAGACTGGCTTCCTCGCTGGGCCTCCTCTCATCTGTGCAGGTCTTCCGGAGAGAGGGTATCAGTGTCAAGAGACTCATGGCCAACACTGGGGCCCCCGGTGTGAACCCTGGATAAGAGGCAGGTAGAAAACTGGGGGGAATGAGCAGTGCCCTGTAGACCCCACTGACCCTCTGAGGCGAGTCTGATCTGATGGGGTGGGACTGGGCGCTTTTCCATAGCCTCCCTGAGGAGGGCAAGAGTGGGGAGGAAGTGCGTATTTGGTGGTCTGAGGGCAAAAGTCAGGCTCCCTCACTCGGCTTTCTCGGGCTTCTCCCCGAGTGCTGTCTTCCTGGCCAATGGATAGCCTGGGACTGGCCAATCTTGGTTACAGGGAAAGGGACCAGTGGCATTCAGTGTATACGACTGGTTCTGAAGATTCAGTAATTCAAGATTCAGGAATTAATTCAAGACGAAGTTCCTGGACTTACCCAGGAACAACTGAAGTTTTTAGGGTCTGTTAGAAGGGTCCCTGCATCTCTTGCGGACAAGAACTCCCGAGAGAAGGTTTCTCCTACCACAGGCCTCCTATAAGGTCTGAAAAATTGAATCTTCTTTTTCAAGTCCCAAAAGGATACATTCCTTAAATAAAAAAAAAAATCCTGGCATCTCTCTCCTCCCCTGAATGACTGAAGGCCCCGGGCGAAGCTGAAGAAGGGTCTGGATTCTGTGAGGGCGAGGGAGGGGTTGGCCTGAACCGAGTCCAAGCACAGGGCTGGGGGACCCACGGTGTTCCAACGTACCTGGTCTAGGGCTCTACCTGGCCTTTTGGTTGGACCTTGAACCGGCAGAGAAAATGAAGCTTAGGTGTTCCAAGCTCAGGGGAAGGTGAAATTGCTTCAATTGCCAAAACAAACAAAATTGCTTCATTAATCTAACTGAAAAAACCTCTCCAGCATCCGATTGAAGAAGCCGTGTGGCTGCTGCCCCTGTTTATTTGGCGGAGTGCGGGACTGAGAAGGTATATTTAGCCTCGTGTGCTTGCAGGACTGCATCTTGCGCTCAACAGGAAATATCTGGAGTCGCAGCTAAAGATATCTCTGCGTGTTCAGAAATTTACAAGCAGCTGTAAAAGTGAAGCTACGGTGGTCAGAGGGCTGGAACAGGCTTCCTTTCAAATGAGAGAGGCCGCCAAATGAAACACTAGAATATACCAAGTTCATGGCAGGCAGAGTGCACCTGACAGGCTAAAAATAGCCAAAGCAGCCCGTCTCTTGCTAAAATAATACTGAACTGATATACTCCTTTGCCAAACCTACAGAGAAATGGGTGAGTGGGGAGAGGGTGGGCTCTGAGATTCCAGAAAAGGGTGTTGGGAGCAATGCCAAAATGAGAGAAGCCATCTCCTACCTGTGCCACTTTTCAAAAATAGCTTTCCTGAGCTGAGTACGCTGACGTAGCAAGTAATCAATACATTATTTTTTAATAACACGAGACAGAAATGGTAGCCCCCAAAAGACACTGCATACCGGGATCTATAGTCCTGATGACAAGCAGACCTTTCCATCTTGGTTGAGGAACCATTTTTTTTTTAAAGTGTCATTTTGCTAGACTTTCTTATCAGCCCTCCCGCCCATGCCCTGCTCAGTGATGCCTGGTGGGAATGGTCCCTACTTACTCCCGTCACATGCTTGGCGAAACTGCTTGCTTGAGTATGGACAAGGGTGAGTGTGTGTGATTGTATGCTGCTGGGCAGAGCAGGCTACCACACTTTCCAGAATGGCCAGGGCATCCGAGAACACCTTCCCTTCCATCCTATGACCTGGGACACTGTGTCATCTTTCCAAGTCTCGATTTCCCTTGCATATAATGTAGAGCTTATCAAGATCACCCTGAGGACCGATCGCGTTGTGGGGATAAAATGAGCTAATGCACGCGGAAGCATTTGGGGGAGTCTGCCAAGCTTGAAGGCGGATGGAAGATGTCATTGCTGTTGTTACTGAGCATTCTACTGGAAAGTCGGGCAAAGACTAGCAATGTCTCCACGCGACTGTAAAGTGCTGTGTGCACAGACCGCTAGACTGTGTTCTGTCCTGTGGGACGGTGCCCTCTCAAGCAGGTAAAAGCATCGTCCGCGTCCTACCCCAGGGCAGCAGGGGCTGCGGGAAATCTGCGTGCTTTCCGTCTCAGTGCGGCTCACTGCTGTCATCGCCCAGCTATCCTCCCGCTTCAGGGCTCCTCCTCGTCTGGGTGGCCTACAAAGCAGGGGGGCCCTGGAGTCCCTGAGATGCTGGGAGGGAGGCAGGGGTAGGCCCAGCCTCGAAGTGAATCGTTGTCAGGTTATCAGGAGTGCCCGGCAAGGACTGGTCCCCTAGCTGGTTAGTTATGGTTGGGAGGTCGAGAGATGCCCACCTTCTCTTAGGCACCCCCGCTCCACGGGCTGCTCTTTAGCCATCAGTTAATTGGTCATTATTATTTTCTTTGGTTCTTCTCTTCTCCCTCTCATTTGTTTCACTGGTTACATCCAAAGCTGATGGACAAAATTATATGTTCACCGTGCTGGTAACTGTGAGGCCTATGGACAAAAATAGGCCTACGTATTTGTCTGAATCTGGAAGGGAATATTAAAAAAATGGAACTACTTGTTGTGTTAGGACGGAGGGATTACGAATGTTTCCCTTGCCTCTTTTTCACACTGTCTATAATGTTGTTAAATAATCTTTAAAATAAGAAAGGAAAGGAAATGTAATTGGAGCTTTAACATTTTATAAAATGGCATCCAGTTATCCTGATTTTGACTTCACTGGGCTTGAAAGTGCAAAGTTAAAGAAATGCCACATAGGCTAACGTATTTCAATGTAATAATTATATTTTCCGCCTCTAAACTATTTTAATGGTGGCCTCTCGCATTCCAAGGTGTTTTTTGGAGTATGCAGTAAATGGCAAAGGCTGTGAGATAAAAGTTGGAAATCATATCATAGCTTTTTTATTTGGAAAACCCATACTTTGAACCCATACTACAATCTTGTCAATCAACAAAGAATTAACTATTTATGGAGTGCTTACTATGTGCTGAACATTGGGCAAGGATTTGTGTATTTCCCCTTAGTTCACCTTTTTTCCTATTTCTCTTCCCCAAAGATGATTATCACTGGTTGTTTTGTAAGGCACTGGGCAGTCAACTAGCTTTGAGCACAGTTTTTTTGTTTTTTTTTAAAGTGGCAGGTGCTGAGGCACCTGGGTGGCTCAGTCAGTTGAGCAGCTGGCTCTTGATTTCAACTCAGGCCATGATCTCAGGGTCCTGGGATTGAGCCCTACTTTCCCTCTCCCTTCCCCCTCTCTCTGCTCTCTCTCTCAAATAAATAAATAAATCTTTAAAAGAAATGTAGTAGTTGCCAGGGCGACTGGATGGCTCAGTTGGAAGAGCAAGTGACTCTTCACCTGAGGGTCATGAGTTCGACTCCCAAGTTGGTTGTAGAGATTACCTAAATAAACAAAGACTTAAAAAAAAATAGAGTAGTAGGTGCCAAGATAGTGGCAGTGAGGGGAAATTCTAATAACTTGTGGTTTCTCAAATAAACAACCAGAAACCATTACAAAACAAGGTCTGGCACCTAAGGCGGCCACCACACCCTGCTATTTCTTCAGGGATACGGCCACAGAATGGGCAACGGCTCAGAGCCTTCAGCTTTTCTCCAGGCACTCCCAGCTCACCATTTCCTCGAGCTCGATTTCAAACGTCATTCACTCCGTTTGACAAGGAGGTAAGGGAAGACAAGGGGAGGTGAAAGTGCCAGCTTCAGGGCAGCCGGCAGAAGGAGGGCAGAAGGGAGGAAAGAAGCAGGCCTGCTAGGGCACGGGCTCCCTGCACGCTGGCTCTACCACCAGCCATGGCTGTGGGCACCTGGTGAATGACATGAGACGTCACACCTGAGCCTGGGCTGGCCACTTACTCTTCACATTTCAGTATATACCCATGGAAAGTTGGAGATTATGATACATGGTCCCCTCCATGTCACAAAAATGTCTCGTGCACGTGTATCACCATATTTTGGCCCATTTCATTATCTTACCATCTGGTCACTTTCAGAAATGAACTGATATCGTTTTGCCTCGCAAGGAAACAAGCAGACCCAACAAGACATGGGTGACAGCAGTTTTCCGGTTCGTAGAGGTGATCAGTTCTAAACGAACAACTCCACGCTGGGTCAGGCCCACCCTCCGTCCATTCAGCTCAGCACTGAATCTCTTGTGGTGGCACCAAGGGACACGTTGAGGGATGCGTTAGGAAAGATGGCTGTCTATGTTGACGGGTGGGTTAGGACCACATAGCAAACCAACGCATTTTCTCTAACATCTCTCTTGTCATAGAGCTATCGTCCATGAAATTCGTTTAAGTCTAAAAGCTATTTATAGTTCTGGTCTCACCACATCTTAAATTGATAAAATTCCGTAAGCTTATGAAACCAGCCATGCAGATCAGTAATGCTACCTTGTATTTCTTTTCGAATTTGCCCCTTTCAAAGGTCAGGGTGGTCTTCCTGATTTCGTCTTACTACCTCAAGATACGGTGAACGTGCCTATGTTTGTACTAGTCACACACTTGGTGATTTATTTATTTTTATTTTTATTTTTTTAAAGATTTTATTTGTTCATTCGACAGAGAGAGAGAGACAGCCAGTGAGAGAAGGAACACAAGCAGGGGGAGTGGGAGAGGAAGAAGCAGGCTTCCAGCAGAGGAGCCTGATGTGGGGCTCGATCCCATAACCCGGGATCACACCCTGAGCCGAAGGCAGACGCTTAACGACTGTGCCACCCAGGCGCCCCAGACTTGGTGATTTAAAAAATTTCGATTACATACAGCTTCTCTCAGTCTTTACGTATTCAGACAAAAGAATCCAAGCTTTTCAGTTTATTCTCACATGGTGTTTTTTTGAAATTGCACGCAACGTTGTGTGTGCTCATCTGCGTATTTCTCTGAGGTAAAGAGGCAGAGAGATTCTCAAAGGAGTCTATGACTCAAAAAAGGTTAGGAACCACCACCCTGGATCACTTGGCTCCTTCTTGAAGCTTCTTTAGTTCTGGTTTGTTATTTCCTGAGATGCAGTGGCCAGAATGGCATCCAATATTCTAGATGAGGACACCTCAGAGTTCTGAGCAAGATTATTTGGTTATGTTTTTATGACAGTGGATAGTATTCATATAGGCCACTACTTGAATTATTTCCATTCATAGGAAGTTCCATTTCTCTCTATCCTTTATTCAAATATGCCTTTGCCATTTTCCCTGAGGCACGGGTATCTGAAGCGTTTTAATAGGTTTTGTATAAAGGACCACGTCGAAGGTAGTTTGATAGTCTTATGCCACAGATTTAAGTTATTTGCCAGGTTTTTGTAAAAGATAACATATCTGAAAAGCATATTTGATTCTTAGGAAAAAGTTGCTTTATAATTTCCACACGTTAATGTTTATTACTGCTCAGACTCCTCTGGCCTTAACCACGGAACAGTGAGGGCTCTGCCGGTTAAGCACAAACACCGAGTTTAGTTGCTATGCGTACGTACTTCCTTATGAATCAACGCAGATGAGTAACACCAGATCCTTAAACTGCTCTACTAATGTTTAGGAAATAAAGCCAGATCCATGTGAACTCTGGCGCTGCTCTTGGTACCAAAACGGTGCAGAGAGGGTGGCTTGGGGGGGCCGAGGTAGAAACCAGTTCTGCTGCAGTGTGCCATGTTCCTGGCAGACAGATGGGCTTTCGGTAGACAGAAGTCAAGGCCTGAGAGTGATCATGGCTCTCTTGGACCAAGAACTGGACATTCATTCTTCAACAACCTGCTTACACTGGGGTCAATGGCCTGTTTCCCCCCCTTTCCTTCCAGACGTGGAAGGACCACACTGTGTCAATTCACTTGGTCTCAGTCAGCCCTGACACAGAGTGTAAGCGACATGGCGGGGCAGGAGCCCTGCGTCGTGGCTGGGCCCACTCCTGGCTGTGGTTGCGTTGGTAAGAGCGCAGTGTTTAGGAAGAATAGCCCAGTCTCTTTCCTAAGCTCACCTCCTGGTGAATTCACTAAAGGAATTCTAAGCCTCGGCAGAAGCAGAGGCCCTACCATCAGCAAAGGCTTGGAGAACCCCCAAGATGGTAAAGAACCCCTGGGTTTCCAGGACTCAGGCGGGAGTGGGGAGCAGGCAGGCAAGGCTACAGGGCTGCACGGCGCATGCCCTTCTCCCACAGGAGGGAAGATGCTGCCCTCTCACTGCGAGGCGCTGTGAGGTCCCTGAATCCTCATGTAGCAGCAGACAAGGAAAATCAAAACACACTCCCCTGAGGACACATCTCAGGCACACTGAGCACAAATGCTGCTTTGATGAAGTGTACGCTCCCTTCCACGTTGTGTCGTCACCTGCAGGAGCAGGCTATCGGCACAGCAGCGACATTCTCTACCCTAAAGAGCCTTTCCAGGAAAACCATTTTGAGTGACGTTATCTTACAGGAGACTGAAGACTTAATATAATCACCAGGAAAATCTACATATACATATGATGCTTATCAACCAGCAAGAAAATATGAGTGATTCTGAAGAACTTTCACCATCAAGGCTCCTTTCCTCCCTTAGGAGGATTCAGAGACATCCTGAGAAGCATTTTCCCTACCTCTGAATACGAATAAAGTAAATGATGGTATCAGAAAAAAACAAAAAACAAAAAACAAAAAACAAACCTTGGCCACTTCTGGCTTATATGGGCTTAGGGAGGAAGCTCTTTGGAATCCAATTGTTGTGGTCCCATGGATGGCACAAGGGAGGGAGAAGGAAAAGAGAAGTCTCCACTTTAGTACTTAACTTCCACTTTCTGTTTCAAAAGGACTACGCTGTTTGTGGCCCTGGTAACAAGCTCCTCCCAGGCTCCTAAGGGAGCTGCTAGCTGGGGAGGAGAAACAGAGACTGCCCGTGGTTGAAGCAGGACAGAACAGGATCCTGGTGTCAGAGGGCGAGGCAGGCACTCAGTTGGAAAGTTGTTCTTTGTTCCTAAAAATAAAACGTTCGACCCTCCTTTTTTGGATCCTTCCCTGGAACGAAGCCAGTCAACTGCTGGCTTCTTTTTAGGATTAGCTCAATAGCCCTCGGCCCAAAGGTGAACTCCAAAGACCACCAAGCTCTTCTGCCCCCGATAAAATGCTACACAACACAGTGAATGACATAAGAGAACGTTTCTCTTGAAAGGACAGGGCTGCCGTGGACATCTGTGAAGCAAAACAGGCCCAGCGGAAAGGGTGAGAGGACAGGATGGGGTAGAGAAACCGTGCTGGAAAGGCTGCCCAGAGGTTGGGAAAGGACTAACGAGTGGACGTGGCAGTGTGCTTTTGAAAATTCTCTAGGAGGCCAGGTGGCAAGGGCTCCTCCTATAAAGACCCCGCCCCCATGAAGGATGACACCACACCTTCCTTCCAGAGTTTTCTATAGCACACTGAATCTTTTCCAACTTTTCTCCATTCATGAATTCTCCACCCAAAGTTACAGCTTTGGTTTATAAAATGACAGTGATGTATTATGCTGCATATCTAACAAATAGAGGGGTCGCATCCCCTCTCCTTTGAAGATGCTCTATTTGGGGAATGTTTGGGGGCGGCCATTGTATAGACCAACCACATGCTGGGGGGGGGGTCCAAGAATCAAAGCTGTTTCTCAACACTCTTCCAAGATTGAGCCTCATGCTGATGGTCCTGTATATAAAGAGCTCTCACAACACAAAGGGACTTTTCTGCAGTATCTTTCCTAACTATCTCATAGTGCAGCCATTTTGAGACTAAATACATAAATAAAATGCCAGATAGTGAGGAAGACCTTTCTTTCCCTGGAAGAGGAAAAAGATTCCATGGGCATTTGCTAACGAGTGACATCAGCAAAAACTGGGAAGAAAATCCACTAAAATCATTATTTCCTATATGAGTAGTTGGGACTAGAGGATGTCAAATAATGGGCAAAATTCACTAATCTACATATTATGCCTCCAGAGTTTAGCTGTTGGAAGTAATTTTCTGGTTGAGAAAATAGAAGATGTAAATTCTCCAGCCTAGGCCAGAGTTTCTTCATTAGGTGGTCCAGAGAGACCACTTGCACCAGAATCAGCTGTAGGAGCTTGGAAGCTGCCGATCCCAGGGGCTCCTCCCAGACTTGGCTGTCTGGGGTGGGCTCGAGAATCTCCATTTTGAACAAGCTCACTGGGTGATTCTTTTGCACACTGGAGTGGAGGAATCACTGCTATGTCTTTAAAGCAGAAAACAAGAAAGATATTACAGTCCTTTAGGTGTAGTTCTTGCTCTTCTAGTTCATGGGTGTTTTTAAGAAGTTATCTTAACATTATTGGCCTCCTACTCACTTTTACATGTATTATAGCAAGACCTAAAAGGATGAGCCGTCCAAAACAGAATGGGTTAGTGAACACTCCCTTGTCAGAGGTGTTCAAGCGGAGGTGGAGGTCGGAAAACCCCTTAGCAGGGATCCTGTAGAAAGGATTCAAGTATCGGTACAGGGGCCCAACCCTGAACTAATGTTTACATTTCCTCCAGCTCTATGACCCTATGATAATATTGTAACAAAATCAGCTTTACTACATCAAGTACTTCATTTTAAAAGTCTAAGCATATCCTCAGAAATCTTATCGGTGCTTGTTAAAGAATCAAGAAAACCAGTCTATAAAACCAAAGTTCAGAAGCTGGGGATGATAGAACCAACAAGAAACTTGGGGACTCTTAGCTTTGATGCCAGCTCGGAAGCTGACTGGCTAACCATGTACTCATGATGACAAACAGATCAAAGTCAGAGGCTGCCATCTTGATGATGGGCTCTCCATCCCAAGCACCCCCATATCCGATGGGACTAAAATGACTGTTGAGTCTTCTCATTTTTTTTTTTTTGAGATTTTACTTATTTATTTGATAGAGAGAGAGAGAGAGAGCAAGCAGGGGGGAGGGTTAGAGGGAGAAGCAGGGAGCCTGGTGTGGGATTTGATCCCAGGACCCCGGGATCATGACCTGAGCTGACGGCAGACGCTTAACAGACTAAGCCACCCAGGCACCTGAGTCTTCTCATTCTTTAACTTGGTGCCCATCACATCATAGACCTTACATCTTCTCAATTCTTCAGCTTCCTCCACCCCAAAGAAGGATATCATTAAAGGACCAAAGGAATCATAGTTCTCAAGGGGATAGATGCCTGCCTGTGCTGGTCAATGCAGCTCTCTGCCACTGCCCCAGCATTTCCTCTTTGCTGGTTCAGAATATATGTGTGTATGGATCATTGCTACCCCAGAAAAAGAAAATTCCAGTGTAGATGGTGGCAAGGGTGGCTAGCAGTTAACATACCACCAAAAGGCTCAGTGTTCATGGGAACAGAGGATGGGCCCATGCAAAATGAAATAGCAAGGAGATCCTGAATCCCCCTAATCAATAAAAACAACAATCCAGATAAAGCAAGAAGCAAACTTGTGGGGCCTGAATTATCTGGGAAAAGCATTCGCATGTACCATATTGATAAAATGCATGCCAAAGCGCCCACATTCCGAGTCATGCTGGATGGTACGCAAGGACCTCGACAGCTCTGGACCTCAGACTTGACACAGGTATTCTGAGAAGTGACTGAGAAAAGAAATGTTCAACGTGATGAAAAGTCACAAATAGCAGGACCCCAATGCAATCACATTTATGAATTATTTCTAAGTGTGCGCTTCTGAGAAGAGTTCTCAGGTTTTCGAGTCTAAGACAAATGGTTACGATTTGAAGCAAGCCACACCTGGCCAGCCTAGCACTGTGGTTGGCACATCACAGGAATTCGGCTGGTAGCTGTCGAAAGAAGGAAGGAATGAGTGAGTCAACAACGAATGGAGGAAGGAATGGAAAGACAATAATAGACTCCAAAAGGAATTAGGGCTCGGTTCCACAGCCCACTCCTACGAGTGACAGCACGCTAGGGGATCCTGCTATTGTAGATTCAGAGATTTTTTAAGTATATAGTCTTGTGATGCATGAAAAGGATTTAAAGTCTGTTGCTCCATTAATGATCAAGACAGGAGGACTCCTAAGAAGGGATCAAAAAGCGAGGACAGGGGAGGACAGCAGAAGGGGAATCATGGTTAAGAACTAACTGAAGATTTCTGATAGTGATTTTTGAATCTTAGACATGAATTATCTAACCATGATAACTAAATTCAGTGCAAATGCGGTCATAGGACGGCCCAAACTGTCACATGATATTTTTATTGAATCTTCACACTGCAAACTGGTGGAAATTAAGCCGTTTGTAACTTACTTTGGAAGAAAGAGAAATAAATGTGCATGTAATCATTAATCAGGTCAATGACCTGTCTTTTCGTGCAATTTGATAGCACCACCTGGGATACGAGTCAAACTCTCTTTGGGGGAAGACTTGCTTTTAGAATACCAGCAATCCCTAAATCCATATTGGTGAATGACAACGGGTCTGAGCATCCGAGGAAAAGCCACCATGACTAGAATGAAAGGATGATGCAGGGGTAGTTGGGCTTCTCAGGGCTGTATGGGATATGATTCTCTGGGTTTTATACTGCTCCTTCCTCGGCCCTCAGAACTCTTAATCCTATTTTCATTGCCCCAGGTAAACTGGGAAATATTTTCTCCTCCTCGACTGCAGTTACTCACACAATAAACAGGTAATAAACATTTTACTGCCCTAAGCAACCTCCTGCTAGGCAAGCAGTCGAAGAGAAAAGACTGTGCAGAGAGTAACCCCCTACCGGATAAACTGCGGGGGACAAAGGATGTGAGTAAGCGTTTAATAGCACGCCCCCTCTCCGGGCTCCAGGAGACGACTGGGAGCTGCTGGGGCGCATTAGCCGGCCTGTGGTCTAGGATTCCTCTCTGCTTGAGGCTAGTGGGGAAGATTTGATTTCACCAAAAGGTAATTTAGTTGCCATTTCAAAGCTCTGTCTAGCTAAATTAAGGATGAGGAATGAAACTGGAGTTTACAATCTCCCAGGTTAAACCCCGGGTTGTGAGACTGGAAGGCACAAGAAGGGACAGTTGGCAGCCAACTAAAGTGGTTCTGGGGAGAGAGTCATCCAGTTCGATTTCGGTTTGATTTCAGGTTTGCATTTGATTTTCTAACACATCCCGGTTTCTTTGTTGTTTATATCTGCCCCATACATCAAATCAAATAGTTGTTACCGTCCGTTGGCTGCGTGAAAGGCACGGTGGCCGTCCTTTGCCATCCTATTTTTCCACTGTACGGGGGTCCGTCAAAAGCCGATTACCTTAAGGCATCTCACGGCTCCCACTGCTGGGGGACTCTTTCCGGTTCCTTTCACGCTGAAGGTACAACTTGCAGCTGTCCGAAGTCTCTGCACCTTCCCCCATCGCAGGGAAACGAGGGCAGAGCCAAATATAATTCGATAAGCTCTGCTTCTACTTCTACCATTTAACTTATGGGAAATAATAATCTCACTTACATAAATATTTTCCACCAAACAGCATGCCAAATCTGAGCGTATTAACCCAAGGTGAATGATAAATGCCTGCGCATAAACAGTTTTCCAATTCACGTAGGTCGGAGAAGTGATTATTTTGTAAAACAGTTCTTTGATATCAATTGCAGTTAATTTATGGTATTTTGCTCTAAAGGAATATTAATTTTTGCTGTTTTTTGTGGCAGAAGTGTTGCGGTTGTCTAGCAAGAAACAACCTGCTGACAAGTCTAAAGAGATATATTCGAGATCTTACAGAATCCAAAGGGGCCGCTGTCTTGACGTAGGGCTCCAGAAAACCCCCACACTGCCTATCTGCTCTCGTTTCTCTTTTGAACCCTTCTCGAGAGGGTTAAGGAAGTGACTCTGCAGACTGTTTGATAGCGATTAGAGAGCACTTCGGTGATGCACACGGGTAGGAAAGGGAGGCATCACAAGGCTACGGGCGACTGCAGGAGGAAGGGCAGCGTGGCCGTGGGGCTACTGGCCACTCTGGCCGAGGCTCTCAGGGAGAGTGAGTCACTCCCCGGACTGATTTTGGATGAGTCCTACAAACACACGGTGGGCGTACGCCCAGAGCAGATACTTGCAGAGCGGACCGCTGCTACTCCTGAACAAAAGGCGCGGTCACTGGATGGCAAAGCATGGGCACAGACAGAAGCAAAGGGACAGAGATCACAGGCGGACCAAGGATCCGAGTCAGGGCATTCACGGAGAGAAGGACATCATCTTGAGTTGGCCCAAAGAGAGAGATATGAAGGGCAGGAAACAACCCTGTTTTACCGGCATTACACTGACGTTAGACTTCCGGGCCCTACTTCGGCTCTAGCAATTACAAAACGACATGAAGGAAACCGGTGAGAACCCAGAGGCCAGTAACAGTCCCGATTAAAGGGACAGAAAAAAATGGTCCTCTGAAGCAAGATGAAAGGAATTGTGTTGTGTATCCTGGAGAAAAAAGGTTAAGGGGTGGCAGTGATTGCATTCAAATACTGGAGAGGTTTGGGAGGGGGGCACTGATCAACTCTTCTCCGCATGTAGGGGGAGACTGACGGAAGTCACAGGCTTAAGTAAGAAGCTGGAGCGTGTTCATTGGCTAGAAGGAAGAACCTACAGAAAGGTACAGGCTAATGGGGATCTTGGATTGAATGTGTCCAAAACAGAATTTCTCTTCTCGTTTCTTCCCTGTCCCCCCACTCCTCGCTCCGCTGACCCCAAACTCCTGACACTCCTAAAGTCTTCCCTATTTCAGTAAACCATACCACCACTTACCCTGGCCAAGTAAAGACCCTAGGAATCATTTACATTTCCTTCCTTCCCCTATCCACCCTCAACCCAGTCCTTCAGTAGATCTTGTCAGCTTTACTTCTGAGTTTGACTACTGATTTTCGATCTCCACTGTCACCTTCCCAGCACAAAGCCTCATCATAGCCTGCTTGGACCCAAGCCAGGAGGATCCTTGTATTTTCCTTTCACCCATTCTCCATATGGCTGTTTTTAGAGCATGAATCAGACCATGCTATTCCCCTGCTCAACCCTGTCCAAAGACTTCCCATCATGCTGAGAATAAAACTCCTACTCTTCACTACGGCCTTCAAAGTCCTGCATCATCTGCTTCCTGCCCACTGTCCTCATCCATCCCTCTCTCCCTGCTGCCCATGTTAGCCACACTGACTGTCTTGCTGTTCCTGAACAAGCCATTTTTGTTGCATCTCTGCACCAGCTGCTCCCTCTGCCTGGAACGCTCTTGTCTGCGCTCTTTATTTGGCTGGCTCCTTTTTGTCATTCTGGTCTTGGCTTAAGTGTCACCTCTGCAGACCGTTTCCAGCCCCCAGAGATGTACACTCTGAGAGTAGAAACTTTATCTATCTTGTTCACGATGCTATTTTCAAGCCTTGAACAGGTATCCGACACATTGGGGTAAGGCAATAAATATTGGTTGAATAAAGAAAAGGTTGACTATAAAAGCAGGCTGTTACTTGCTATCTCAAGAGAGCCGGGGATGAGAAGAAGAAGGTTTTGTGAATAGACCAGGTGATCTTTTGGTCAGAGAGCCACAGGGCAGGGTACTTTTGAAGTGGGGAAGGTTGGGGGGGTTGCCTTGTCCACTGAGGTCTCAGCGAAGAGTTAAATCAAGTGGGGCATCATCCTTATTAGGGTCTGGGAATGTTGGGGGAGTTACCCTGAGCAAGGTCTCAGAGGGCAGTCACAGTGGACGGAGAAAAGGATGGCGATATAAGATCTACTAACCCACTCAAAAACCATTAAGTTGGATCACCTGTTAGGATGAATTGAGGTTTCTATTTTCCTTCTTCTTCACAGAGTCACAAGACTCTCTCTCATCTGAGCAGAGTCTGAGCTTCTCCTTTACCCTTCCTGAAAGTTAATCCCTCGCTCTACCTCCATAACATTTCTAAGACCCTTTGGTTTTAAGTTCCCATAGGAAATACTGTGAGTCATCTTCAATCTACCTTCACATAGACTACTCTGATTCAGAATTGGACTAAGGAGGGATAGGAAGGCCCGCTGCAAGGCGTGATTGCAAGATTTCTGTAGGCCTTGCATGCAGTGACTTACCATCACCCCAGCCAATTAGCCAAGGCTTTAAAACCAAGGCCAATGGCTTCTATCTTATTTTTGCTCTTAATTTCCCCCCAAAGCTGAGGGTCCTCTTTGACTGGGGACTCTATAAATGTTAATGACTGATTGACTCATAAACCTCATAACTCTAGCGGGTTTTTGGTAGGCTTTGTTGCCCTTCGGTTCAAAATCCCAAAGTGTTATCGTCAGGTGGCTGATAGAGATGGGATATAATTAAAATAAATGTAGAAACTTCAATTTAAAAATAATTTATGGCCTCCCTCTCCAACAGACCTCCAAGTGGCCACAGTTTTAATTGTGCTTTTTAAGGCTAGCACCCTGATTTTCTACATTTCACACTGCTTCTAAAATGTTTGAGGAAAGGCAGTAAAAATCTCCTCAAATTTAGAAATACAAGTTAAAATTGCTCTCCATTTCAAGAAGTATTTCTTAGACTCTATCTGTATCCTGAGATTTGCCAGTGATACATATGACCATATGATACGATGACAGACTGCAACATGGACTGGATTCTTTATAAATCAATAATTGGAGGAGGGGAGAGGGACTGTCCGCTTTGGTGATTTCATTTTCAGCCACAGCTGGCCAGATTGCTTATTGGAAAATAAAAGTCATGGCAAATTGAGCTTGACAATAACCAGGCTTGACTACATAGCCCCCTTCTCCACTCTCTGCAATTAGAATGAGCGGAGGAGAGGAGGCCGACAGGGAAAGACTTTTCCTCTGCTCTGTCACAGATCAGTCTTAGTTTATTTTGTAGGGCACAAGCCATATGTTGTACGTGTAAGTGCTGTTCTCTGTCAGCTCGAGCACTCTGCTGTTCTTGTGCCTCTGGGCTAGTGAGGTGCTGCTGTTTCAGACTTCCAGGCTCCTTATAAGAAGCGTGTGAAAACCGAGAGCCATGCTGTACCATGTTGTACCAGTAGTTACATTTCAATCAAATTAAATTAAAGTTGCCTGAGCCACTTTCCAAGTGCCCACAGCCACGTGTGGCTAGGGGCTACTGTATGGGACCATGTAGCTACCGAACATCTCTCACATCCCAGAAAGTTCTGTTGGACAGCCCTGATCCAAAAAAGCTCATTGGGTGCCAAGAGGCCCTTCCTTCTTTGCTCGAAGATTCTGAGATCATGGCTACCTTTGTGGTGAAGGAGGGAACTGAATCCGTTAGAAGCTGAGAATTTACTGGGTGCTGTGCATCTATCAGGAAAGGAGGTGCCACAAATCTGGGATTCAGGACTCAGTTCAAGGAACCTCATCAAGGACAGACTCTGAATTAACTTCATTTTTTTTTAAATGGGAACATAAACTGTGCCAATGTTGATTTTACCAAACTGCAAAAGCATGTGGAATGCTTTACTCCGTATTTGCCACCTTTTCATTGTTACTCATGAGTGATCCTTGACAAAAATGCTTTTTATCCTCCACGTGGCTATGCACACAGGACAGTCATTGAAGTCATAATTTTGACGCTCAATACCCTCTGGCCGTAAGCCCCATCCCTACAACTGGTTCCACCAGCTTCTTACCTAAAATACGTTCGTCTCTAGATATTGCCTGCATTGCATATAATGAATTCCGAAGTTCTTAATTTAGTACCCTCAAATGTGTATACACCATCACCGAGAATTTAAGTTGCGGAAGAAAACCCAGAACATTCTAATCCATGAATCAATATCACCCAACCTTCCCTCTTTGGATCAGAATTGATCTGTACAACTCAAGTGATGAAGTTTCGCGGGGGGTGGGGGGTGGGGGGTGGGGGGGGGAGTGAACGGTGAAAGGGAGAGCTCTCCATACCTCCAAACGGATATAAAACTGGGGTGTTGCACAGTTTGAAAAGTTGAGATGTGGTGTTTAAATGTGGCCAACTCCGTAGTACTTAAGTTTGGCAGACCTCAAAATCCCAGTTCCACCACCAGACTGACTTTATGGTAAGAACTTCCTTCCAACGATCTTGAAGCATTTTCATACAAATAATCTGCCCCTCACACCCCTTATGGCTATTTTCTCTGTACTGGCCTCATTTGTTCTCCCGCATTAGGCAAGATTAGCTCTTATTCTAATTTCAGAGGTGGGCAAATGGAGGCAGAAAGCCCGTAAAAGACGCATGCCTCCCACAGGGCCATGAAGTGTGGTTCTACTTCCAGCACACTGAACACAAGCCAAGCTCGTTTCATGGCTGGGGTACATGGGCACTGGTTTTGAGGCTAGGTACTCACTCCACTCATGGCGATGCTGCCTCCTCTCCAAACCTTGAGAAAATACCTGGCATCCGAAGGTCAAGGCAATTGAGTAGAATGAATAGCATGAACTGTTAAGGATGACAAAATCCCTTCACAGTATTTACCCTAGGTGCAAACACCCCGTTTAAATCACTTGATTAGAAGATATGCACAATTATCTGTTTGGTCCAACAGAAGCCGAATGGGACTGGCTGACGGCGGGGGCGGGGGGGTGTTGGGAATAGGGAGGAGCTGCACCACATCACACGAGAATTGAGGAAACTTGGCAGGAAGTGGCGGGAGACGGAAAACGATGAGACGTGAGAATTAGGGCGAGATCTACATGCCTAACTCATAAATCATGATTAGTCATCACATCAGTTGTAAAAAAATTAGCCAAAGCATTTTTTAAAAACAATTTAACTGTGTTTTGGGCCAACCTGGCACCGTGAAACTTCTAGTTCACGTGGACACAGGGACAAAAGTGTTGGATCACGTACCTCTAAGAAAAGACTTCCTTAGATGGCTCTCCCCAGGGTAACAGGGCCCTCAGGAGGGGCCGCACACACACCACGTGGAGGTGGAGGTGGGCCTTCCTTGTACCTCTTTCAGCCGGCCTGCAATGAGTGGTGAAGCCGGGCCAGGAGCACCTGTAGGCTGTGCTCTTTCACCGTGGAGTTGGTGGCCTGGGGCAGTGTCTGTGGGTGACGCTTCCCTGTAAACGGTGAGGGGGGGGGAGGGGGGGTTTGCTGTCAACTGTGCAGCAGTGGGTTGCTGGCACATGTTTGGGGCTCAGTTTGGGAATGACTCCTCATCTAAGAGTGTCTCTTCCCTTCATCTCTCAGATGGGGATTTGCAGCATCCGAAGGAGGGCCTTACAGTTTTATTTGCTGCTCTTTCCTGTGCTCCAAATTTGGCTGCAGGCTGCCTATTTTCAGAGTCTGGGAACCTCAGGAAGGGAGCAACGCATAAAACCTCCAGCAAACATGAATCCTTCCCCAGGGCTTGGCATTTAGCTGAAGCTCCATCAGACATTTCGAATTTAGAAAAAAAAAAAAAAAAAAAAAAGCACACGCAGCCTCTCTAAGTACAGGGCCTTAAAGAAAACGTGGTCCTTATAAGCCCTTTTGTGCTCTGACTCGCTGCAGCACAGGACAATGAACACGGATACATGTTGCCTGTTGTTCCCATGTAAATGCCACCTCGAGGATACAGTCTTCACCAGGCAGATGGCTAATTTCTCTGCTCTAACCTCATTTCTCCAGTGTTCCTGTGTTCGTGTGATGTCCTGCCCCCAGAGTCAGGTCCTAATTGCTGTCAAACGTTCAGAGACAAAAGTGGCGTCTCCCCATCACTCATGTGAAGGCTGTGACTGGCTGTGACCCATAGTGGCTGCAACAGAAACGGCGGGGTGGGCAGTACCTGCCGGCGCCCAGCCAGCTTCCGGGCTTCCACGTGTCAGGCTGAACACTTTCCTTTGTTACTGCCTGCAGCCCCGGGACTCCAACGTGCTGAGAGCCCCGGCTCCTTCTGTTGGGATCAATAGCCACGTCCTCCACTGCTCCTCTCTCGCTCAGACGGCCTCTTGGCGTCAGTCTGACCGTGCAGATTTGGGCAGGGCCGAGACAGAGCTCATGCGCCTCGTCCCAGATTTGGGGGAGGGGGGTGGCTAACCTGTGGCCCCTCGAAGCTCTGCTGTCACCGAGCAGGCAGGTGATCCTAACAGCCAGGACCCTGCCAGTCAGTGACTGGCCGTCTGATTGGATGCACATTCATCTTCAAATTATGTTGTGTGACAGCCCGCGCTGCTGAACACCATTTTAACATGCAGATTGACTCCTCGGAGGCTCTTCATTATGCATTTAGCGGTCTGTTTTCAGACTAACCAGCATGTCGGAGAGGCCCGCTATCCTTTTTCCACCTGGGTGGAGGAAATAGCTCGCTGACTGCGGGGGAGCCACCGATATTAACATGCATGTGTTTACTTTCCTGGGCATCGGCACACAACAGCTTTCCCTGATGAGAGAGGAGGAGAAGAAAAGAAAAGACCCTTGGTTCTGAAATTCAAGGAAAATGGCTATGCAAAACAAGCAAGCCTTTGTTGCGGAGAGGAGTCAAGTAGGCCAGGCCAGCCTGATGCCCGCCCGGCTGCCCACTAGCCTGGCTGGGCGCGTCCGCACAAGCGCTCCTCTTATCGACACACAGACCCGCTCTTTCTCTCGCACGCACAGCCTGAAGTATTTTAAGCAGAACACTTTCAATTTCCTGTTTCTAAAACTGTCTTGCATCTCCAACGGCATTCCAAACGATCCTGGGGAATGACAGGACAGCCAACTTGGAGGGAGCGAGCAGAGTGTCTGGTTAGGTGGCTTGGGGGTTACCTAGGAGGCTCTGGGGCCCCCTTTTCACCCCTTCTCTCTTCTCTTTCTGGTGTGATTTACTTCCACTTGCTAAGAATATTTCTCTGTGGCCTCAGGCTGCTACTGTGTGAACATGGATGTTTTCTTGTTTGAGTGTGTGCCCATGCGTCGTGTGTGTGTGTGTGTGTGTGTGTGTGTGTGTGTGTGTGTATCTCCTTTCTCAAGGATCTCTTTCCTTGCCTTAAAAGGGAACTGCATTTGCATTGCTTTTTAAAATTTCCACCTCTTTCTATTTTATCCTCCAATGTGGTATTTTCTCGATTCTTCTGAAAGACCAACAAAACTTGAAGGGTGTCCAGTTCCTAAGGACTTTACTTTGAGCTATGCCTTGGCCAGGTGGCAGCCCACTTCTTTCGCCTCTGATCAGTGGGGGCTTCCAAAATTGGGAACTGAGGGGGCTCTCCTGCTTCATTTCTTTGTTGCCACCAGAGAAAGATGCTAGATAGGTTTAGAAGGCTAGCTTGAACACAAACGCTTATGAGGCCAAGGCTGTTACCTGGATTCCGAACTGAGAGCCAGCCTGTCACATTGTCTAAACAGCCTGCCCCTCAGCTTCTGGGTCCTCCCAGGCATTGCTGGATCCTGATATCAAGGACATGGATGGAGTTTTGCTATTTACATGTTTAAAATATTAAACAGCAGAGTTCATTTTAGTAAGGCTCTGGGCAGAAAGAAAATAAAACTGACAGCAGAGCTGTATTCCTAATTCCCCTGGAAAGGCTGTGAGGAGGAATAAAATGGTAACCAATGCTTGCTCTGGGATCAGAGTGTTCCTGATGACTGAACTGGGCAGTAAATGCAGCTTTTTATTTTTGTACAGAATATGGTGATCCCCACTGACAAGAACAGGTTGCATGTGGTTGCTGGGCTGTTGCTCGGCTGGGGTCGCACTGTGGAGTATTGTTTGGAAAGATCTCACCCAGCAAGAACAATATGGCTACCCAGTGCCTGAAGCGGTATGTGGAGAGATCTGTCCCCTCATTCACATATCTCACTCATTTTTTTTTTCCTGTGATAAAACAAATGGATTTGCTGAATTTAAATGCTACTGGGAACTACTCTCTGTTTTAAGAAAGGTCCTTGATTGACAAATGAAGCAAGGGGCAACGTATGGTTTGCAAGCTTCTTATATATGAGAGAAAGGGGACTGCATTTCAATTCTAATCGTAAGTTACTTGCCACATAACCAGGGAAGGTCACTGAATCCCGTGTCTTAAAGTCATGGTGGTAAAATGGGGGTGTTGTGGGCAACACTGTGTCCCCCACATTCACTTGTTGAAGTCCTAACCCCCATTTATTTCAGGATGTGACCGCCCATGGAGACAGTGTCTTTATTTTTATTTTTATTTTTTTTAAAGATTTTATTTATTTATGTGACAGAGAGACAGCCAGCGAGAGAGGGAACACAGCAGGGGGAGTGGGAGAGGAAGAAGCAGGCTCCCAGCGGAGGAGCCTGATGTGGGACTCGATCCCGGACCGCCAGGATCACGCCCTGAGCCGAAGGCAGACGCTTTAACGACTGCGCTACCCAGGCGCCCCGAGACAGTGTCTTTAAAGAGGTGACGAAGATGCAATGAGATCATTAGGACAGGGTGACCCGTATCCTTTGAAGAGGAGATGAGGATATCAGCACATAGAGACGACCTTGCGAAGACCCTGGAAGTAGATGGCTAATCTACAAGCCAAGGAGAGAAGCTTTCAGAAGAAACGAGTCCTGCCGACACCTGAACGCAAACGAGTTCTAGCCTCCAGAGCTGCGAGGAAATGAATTCGTGTTCTTCAAGCCCATCAGCGTGTGGCACCCCATCCCAGCAGTCCCGGCGCTTCAGGGATGGGAGAAACAACGGTGAGGGAGAAGGGGAATTTCACAGTATTTGGAGGATTTCAAGCGTCATTTTAGCTGATAGATCTTAAGAAGGGTGGCCCGTAAATCACAGCCCAGATGCTAATTTCACAGGGACCAGGTGGAAATCAGGTTGTATTTCTGTTGACAAAACACCTGTAACAGCGTACTTGCTCTTTAGCTTCCTGGTTTGAAGGCAGAACTGACATGTTGAACTGAGAAAATGCTGTGAAGGACCTAGCTGGCCCTTCAAATAAATCTCTAGATTTTTGTTTGAGCCAATCAATCGGTTCTCCAAGGTGTCAGCTAGTAGCAGACATATCTGTCAATACAGCAGTATTGCCGTCACCGGGCAGGTTGTGTTCGCAGCAGGAAGCATGGCTCAGCAGTTACTTAGATTTGGAAAATGGATAACCTGGGATTATGTGTTTCAGGAGATGAGGTTAAAGTGGGGTCAAGGGCCAGGTTAATGCTAGTACAGTTTCCACTGGAGAAAGAGAGCATGATATATTGATTTCAGGGAAATGATATGTGTTTCTAGCCTTGCTTCCCAACCCTGCTTCTCCTTCACCCAGCGACGGTCCTTGGCAGAGTCCTAACACACTCTGCCTTCCGAAAGCACCCTGCCAGTTGTTGCTGTGGGAAGTGCTGAATCATGACAGTGGAGCTGGAGGGAAACGAAATATTCTGTATGTAACTGAAACACGTACGGGACTCCGTTGGGTTTGGTTTTCTGTCGCCGGCTGGCAGCAGCACTCAGCTCAGCCTTCCCCATTCTGTACACTGACTTGGTCTAGTATCCCACAGGGAACTTTCTTTCACTTCACTTACTCATTCTCAGCTGAACAGGCACAAATGTTAATGTAATTCTGTGCCCCTTAATCAAATATAAGTCCCCTCCCGGAACAGCGAAATCTACAACTTGGAGGAACACTGGTTAAAGATCATCTCATATCTTTGTTTAATATTCTTTTTTTTTTTTGTTGAATTCACCAAGTGTTGGCTTTTCATATCATGGGACACTGGATCTGGGGAGGAAGTACCCCTTTCTAAATTGTTATTCCTGCTCTCTGTATTACACCTCTTCTTCTTTCTTCTAAAATGCCATTTTCCAAGTCAGTAAGCTCATATAAATCCCAAGTCTCACAACTTTTTCAAAACTATTTTCAAGTCCCTTTTCTGGGATTTAATATCTATGATAACCAAAACTGGACACAGAATGGCACTAATGTTTTATATGTTATCTTAAATTTTCTATATTATTTTTTTCTTTTAACCCCCAAGCATCCTATTGGCTTTTTAAATTGCTACTGCATACCAGACAGATATTTTCCCCAAGTTATCAGCCATGACTCTTAAATTATTTTACTATGAGTTCAGAGCCTATCAGAGATTATGAGAAGTTTAGATTATTTTTCCCAAAGTGCATTATTTTACACTTAACCAAATTAAATTTCATCTGCTTTCACACTACCCAATCCCCTAGTTTGCTTAGTTTTGCCTGAAGTGTCTCATAACAATCCTTAATTTTTTATTAACCGTGCCAATTCAAAGCTTCCTACTTAACTCTCTGTTTTACAGCTTTTGCCCTCTACTCTCTTCACACTTCTGGAAATCAGTGGGATTTAAAAGGTGTGGAATGCAGCGCTATTTGGTAAGATTCTATGCTAAGTGGTGTGTACAAGGTCCCCACAAGTCAATGACAACGCTCTTGCAGGTGAGGCACCTGAGTCAAATTGAACCTCAAGAAGTACCTTCATTCCTATGCTGAGAATAAGTGATCCTAAAATCTTTCCCATCTCATTTGGATGGTGTGCTAAAAACTCAGATAGGAATCCTAGCTAATTTTCCTGCAGAGCCGCCCTCTCTTCTGGCTTCCTTTGCAGCCTGTGGTGACAGTAGGGAGCCTGCCAAATTCCTGCCACACTCCTGTCCCTCCCCCTTCTTCTTCATGGTAGCTTTTCTTTCTGTTGAATAGAAAGTAGGATCAGTTAGCTCACTAGATGCTTTTCTGTGGGTATTTCCTGCTTTCTCTCCTCAAATAGCGAGAGAAAGATAAATATGTTGCATCTTGGCCCCAGTTTTTTGTTCCTGGCTGTCTCCAATCCTTTCCCCCACAGGGCCAAACGCAGGGATATGGGACCTAGCAGAAGAGATGCTCCCAATTTAAAAATTGCTATTAAAGGGGCGCCTGGGTGGCTTGGTCGTTAAGCGTCTGCCTTCGGCTCAGGGCGTGATCCCAGCGTTCTGGGATCAAGCCCCGCATCAGGCTCCCTGCTCAGTGGGAAGCCTGCTTCTCCCTCTCCCACTCCCCCTGCTTGAGTTCCCTCTCTCGCTGCCTCTCTCTGTGTCAAATAAATAAATAAATCTTAAAAAAAAATTACCATTAAGGATGTGGCCGTGTGGAAACAACATAGGTGTCCATCAGTGAATGAATGGCTAGAGAAGACGTAGTATATACATACAATGGAATATTGTTCTGCCCCAAGAAAGAAGGAAATCCTGCCGTTCTGCAACAACTTGGATGAAACTTGAGGGCATTATGCTAAGTGAAATAAGTCAGACAGGGAAAGACAAATACTGCATGATATCGCTTATACGTGGGATCTAACAAAGCTGAGCTCAGAGAAACAGAGTAGAGTGGCGGTTACCAGGGGCTGGAGGTGGGGGGGGGGGGGAAACAGAGATGTTGGTCAAAAGGAACACATTTCCAGTTACAAGATTAACAAGTTCTGTGCATCTAATGAACAACATGGTGATTACAGGTAATAATATTTTATTATATACTCCAAGGTTGCTAAGAGAGTAGATCGTAAATGTTCTCACCATAAAAAAGAAAAGGTAATTACGTGACAGGATGGGGTGTTAGCTAATGCTATGGTGGTAGTCATTTTGTAATATATGAATGTATCAAATCAACATATTGTATACCTTAAACTGGCAATAGCCTATGTTAATTACAGTAAAGTGGTGGGGAGGGGGGAAGAATGTGGCTGAAGCTACAAGTTGCCTATCAAGTATCAATTTTTTCCCATTTTTAACTCGGTCTACTGCTATCATCGTCACCTTCTGTTGCAGATAAGGATGGCCAAGAAATTAAGTTTTGTCCTGTGTGAAATAAGTGAAAGTTTGGGTAGATCTTCTTCGAATTTCCTTCAAAGAGGGCATGCTTTCTTCTGTTCCTGGGAGTTCTGCCTGGAACTCTGATGTGATGGCTGGTACTCTAGAAGCTATCATTAGGCCATGAGGGTCACAAGTTAGGGATGGCAGAGTAAAGAGCTAGAAGAGGCCTGAGTTCTTGATGACTTTGTGGAGCTTGCCAGACTAGCCCGGACTGCATGCTCCTATAGTTCCCTTACGAGAAAAAAAAATAAATAAATAAACTAAGCTGTTTAAGCCACTATTGCATAAGCGGGTAGATGAAGCTGGAGATGGGGAACCTCTGTTATTTGCAGCAGGATTTAACAACTTTTATCAATACAGAAAGACTAGGCTTAGATTTATTTCATATAACCAAGACATTTGAATGCTAGAGAGTGGCCTTAGAGGGCATCAGGTACAATGCTTTTAAATACAGTCCAGTTTATTTGGTTTCTTGGATACCTACTATGTGAAAGTCATGACTAAGTGCCACAGGGGAGACAGAATGCTGTGAAATAGTGTTTTTTTTTTTTCTCTTAAAGGATCTTTAATCACATAGCTGAAAATAACATAAGGCAGAATACGTCAAACATCATGAGAGAGGAACTTCCAGTGTGCTGTAGAAACACTGGGAGGATTATAACTGATGAGGGGGCAGGGTGAGGTGGCCTGGACCAGGAAAGGCTTCACAAAGGGTGCTTGAACTGAGTCTTGAAGAAGGGCAGCATCTCATAGCCAGGGCGGGCAGAGGGAAATGAAGTCTAGGCAGAGGAAGTACAGGTAGCGAAGAGTGGCGGAGAGCAGGGAGATCCAGTCTGTGCGTGGGAATGGCCGGTGCTCCGGTGTGACCAAATGCAGAGGGTGGGAAGGAGCAGCCAGGGTAAGGCCTGCATGGGGGCTGAGAATCTGAGACTGTAGGGTTTGGAATGTCTGGAAAAAATTTTTTTATGTTAGTCTGTAAGTCCCAGGGAGCCATCAAAGTTTTCTGACCAAAAAAGTGATATATGATCATCTTTAAAAAAAAATCTTGGAATACAGAAAATATTGGAGATCAGAGAGAACAACCAGGAGGTGAAGTCCAAAGATATTTCACAAGCTCAACTAGGGCAATGTTGGTGAGTTCAGAAAGGAGGCGGGCATGGAAGGATCTGGATATATAAGGGGTTGAAGCTGATGGACCCCGAATGACTGAGAAGCCTGTGATGCTATTAATTAGAATTTGAATATGATGAGTTTGAGGTGCTGGGGTAATAGTCTCCGAAGTCCAGCTCACTGTGGGAATGTAGGTTTGGAACACGGAACATTCAAATCTTGTTTGGAAGCTAAGTGGAAAACGAATTATTCAAGCCTGTTCAACCGGCAACTCCCTGAGGGTGCTGTTCAAACAAAACTCTCTGAGGAAGCTCGGAGCAGGCCGGGAACGCTGGGGGGTCGAGGGGCCACCCAGCTAGGCTGTACGCTTAGTCGAGTCCACCTCAGCGACCAAAAGGGAGAGATAACATCCACATCTGAATGAAGTGGGGTGTTGGGGTACAGAAGTCAACCCAGAAGGCACTGGTTCTGAGGTGAAGGCCGCACACACACATCAGCAGATGAAGGAGAAAGTGAAGTGTGGGAAGAAAAGGAAAGGCAGGTGGGCCACTGGTGAACTCACCATTTTGTTTAAGGTTTGCAGAAAAGGTAGAGTGGGGAAGACAGGTCAATGACAAAGACCTAGAACAAGCAGCAGGAAGAGAATGAGAAATGCCCTGGATGCCCAAAGCTGGAAGTTTCCAGAAGGAAGATAACTTTCTTCTGGAAACAGCCATGGGGCATGAGAGAGGCTCCGGGCCATGGACTAAGTAGGGCTTGGTGTGGATCCCAGCTTCACTGTTTGTGCCTGGGTGACCTCGGGAAAGCTAGGTGAGTTCTGTAAATCTCAGTTTTATCACATGAAATATCAGGGCACTAAAATTACTAACTTCTTAGGGTGTGTTAAGAATTATAAAAAGCTTGGGGCGCCTGGGTGGCACAGCGGTTAAGCGTCTGCCTTCGGCTCAGGGCGTGATCCTGGCGTTATGGGATCGAGCCCCACATCAGGCTCCTCCGCTATGAGCCTGCTTCTTCCTCTCCCACTCCCCCTGCTTGTGTTCCCTCTCTCACTGGCTGTCTCTATCTCTGTCAAATAAATAAAATCTAAAAAAAAAAAAAAAAAGAATTATAAAAAGCTTAATAGGAGACCTACCCTACAGTAAGTACTCAAGGAATACGAATCAAACAAACCAATAGCGATAAAGAAAGCCCTAAGAATATATTATTTCCCATCTCCCTTTTTTCCTTCATGTGTAAATAAAACCATTTTAATTGTGAAAAATATACATAACAAAATGTATCACTTTAACCATTTTTAAGTGTACAGCTAAGTGGTATTACTACATTCACAATGTTGAACCCTCATCACTATTTCCAGAACATTTTCATCATGGCAAACAAACTCCATACCCACTACATAGTAACTCCCCTCCGTCACTGGTAACCACTGTTCTACCTTCTGTCTCATGAATTCACCTATTCTAGGTCCCTCATATAAATAGAATCATATAATATTTGTCCTTTTGTGTCTGGCTTACAGAGCATGATGCTTTCAAGGTTTTCATCCATGTAGCGGTATGTACAAGAATTTCATTCTTTTCAAAGGCTGAATAATATTCCATTGTATGTATATACCATATTTTGATTATCCATGAATCTGTTGATGGACGTTTGGGCTGTTATCATCTTTTGACAGTTGTGAATAATGCTGTCCTTGAGTAATCTTACATTAAAATCTCCTTAACCAAGCAGCTTTTGACTAAGTTCCCATAGCAGCATGGAGAAATCTGAGAATTTTTAACGTGTCCCTTCTTTTTTTGTTCTGGGAGTTCTGCAGGGAGGTTATATCATATAAAAAGACCATATTAACAAAAATTAAACAGAATTTTTGAATAGAAAACTAAGTGGATATCATGACACGAAATCAAGCTTAAAGAAAATTCAGATAGGAATTGTGTTTAAATATCTTTTTAACTCTTAATATGTACTGAATTGTAAAGTTTTATAATAGAATCTTATTGTTACATAAATCTTTAAAGTTCATAAAATATATTTTTATCCATTGCCCTTGAAGAAAATAAGGGGCCCTTTATCCAAACAGACAATGTCAGTGACTTATAAAGTTATACAATTCCTCTGAAACATAATAAAAAGTTTTATTTTATATATATATATGTATTTCTTCCAGTGTACTTATTTATCTTTTACTACTCTTGATTTTAAGACGAGCGTCAGGGCAGCTTTCCTTATAATACAGGGAAATGCCCCTCCTGAAGGTTAGCCATCGAGCTGTTTGGCCATAAGGCTCATCATTCCAAAATCAATATTATTCCACAGCCTCGAGCTTATTTTACAGTATTTCTAGTCCATTGTGTTGTAGCCACATGTTCTGTATCATTTCCTCACCAACCAAGCTATTGTTTACAGCCAGCTCCCTGGCATTGTCATCGGAGAAGAAGGTGTTCCTTCCCAGAGCAGGGGCTGGAGACAGGCGGACACAGCCACGATGGAGGCTCCGTCCGCGAGGGAGGGCCGGACAGACTGGAATCTCTGAACTCAGGGCTTTTCAGCATTTGGGCCAATGCATGCTGTAGGCTGGAGAAGTATTCATTCAGGCACTGCTACAAAAATTTTTGCTGCTCTGAACAAATCAATTCAAAAGAGCCATTTATTGAGCACTTGCTAAGTCTCAGGCACTATGACAGGGGCCAAGCGTGCAATTCTGCTCGTGGAGATGTGGAGAGAGCAGAACAAAAACATCGTCACTGTCACATCCAGAGGCATGAGGCTCAGGCTCAGGTATATTAGATCTGAAAGAGGCCCGAGAGCTCATCGGCCCCAATACCCCCCTTAAAAGCAAGCAACTGGTCTCTTTACTAAGAGTGTATTTACAACAGTATAGATGGTTTGGGAACAGAGATGTAAGCTGATTTCTCAACACCAATTCAGGCTTAAAATATTTAAGAAAGAAATTTTGTTTGACGTTGATTTACTTATGTTCCTTATAAATTAATATGCTCTGAATTACAAGCATTCTACAATAATACTATCTCACAACTGTGCAGAGGTTATGTGAATTAGCCAAGAATCCACAGCTATTCTGTTCCAGTCTGTATTTTCAGATAAACAGCATTAAAAATGTCACGTACTTTGTGCTTTAAGCTACTCAGACACAAATAAGACTAATGCGAGGTCCTCAGCGCCAGACAATGCCAAAAGGCCTTCTTTTCTGTTACCTGATTCTTAGACACTATTAATATTGCATTGGATGATAGAATTGTAGCTCTGGTAGAACTGATTTTCTTTAATAATGTTAATAAGGACGAGTGGGCATTACCTCCCTGGTAGAATCCAGTCTTACTTAACTAAAGAAAGGATATGCATTTACTCATGTAAATGTTATGTTGAGGGATCTGGAGTCACTGCTCCCCCCAGCCCATTGGCCTAAACTGAAGCGTTATAGATTCATGGAAAAAGCACCAACCCAAACTGCTTGCATCAGAGACTGGGAACATGAAGACTCAAAGTGGCTGTGGGACCTCCCCAGCTCACAAATTCGTCTCGGGGAGCCATCAACACCGACTGTGGATCTGCCAGGCAAGGTCCCAAGTTCTCCTCTCACCAAGGTATTTGCATATTGTCCACTGGCCAAATGGACACTCTTGTCCAAGGTCTCGGAGTCTCAAGAAGATGGATGCAGGGATGGAAAACACTGGGAGTGGACTCAACCTAATGGGGGCATCCTGAAAGTCTAAATACCGCTGCCTGTTAAAGAGCCCTAGAGTTGCTCTCATTTCCATGCTTTTCCAAGCCTGGGTCTCCAGTGCTCTGGAGTCTGTGGACTACCTTACCTAGTTTTTTTACACATACATATATATACATCCATAAAAATATTTATAAAACATGTTATATAATTACTATATTAAATAGATTATATACAATTGTTGTATTATTATATGATTATATTATTAATATAAAATATTATATATGGAATATATATGTATATATAAAATTTTGCTAAAATTCATCTGAGTTGATTTTTACCACTTTCTACCAAAGACTCCAACTGACACACTCTCTGAGCCCAGCAATGCAGATCTTCAGCTCTGGAGGGCATTACGAACATTCATCTACAATTTTTTCACGTGTTATTAGCAAGCAACTACAAGCGAGTGTTCGAGTGTCCCACCTATTGTGTCTACTAGTGGGGCACAACACCAGATGAATATCACTATAGTTGTGCACTGAGGATGCATTCCTTCCCTAATTAGAAGGGAAAGGATGAAAGAAATAGCGCTGAACGTCTTGTCTACTCACCTGTTAACATTAACCAAAACTCCATGGCGGGAAGTGCTCACTGACCAGAGGAACCATCCTACGACATGGCTAATCAAGGCCGTGCCTATGACCCCTGGCCCTGTTATGATCCCAAAGTGATTTATAAATCATCATCAGAGAAAGATTACATCATACTTACTTCATTTTAACGTAATGTGTATTTTGAAAATTTGGAATATTCATGTTCAGTATTCTAGTTACTCTAAAGAGTAATGAGAATTCCATATTTCCTTAGAATGCCCGATAACAGACAAAGCCATCACATATCCTTGGCCAAAAAATGATGCTCTGCCTGGAAAGACTCCCCTTCCCTCTGGCTTGATGTGCAGCCCCGGGAGGGACACATGGAGAATGCGGAGGAGGGGCCCAGTTACCTAGTCAGCTGGTTGGATCAGCAAAATCAACCTGTCCAACCAACACGGTGTCTGATGACCTCACACCCACGCTGACTATGCACCAAAGCCCGGGTGCCTTACTTGCCCTCCCTCTGCTCCTGGCCCTGCCTAGACGTCTCCTCACAAGGCCTTTGGCATACTGTTATTTCTAACCCCTTCCATCTCCACCGAACAGTTCCTTGGCTCTATCATGTGAACCCCCATGACTTACGGAGCTGGCCTCCAGATTTTGGCCTCCACTTGCTCTGAGAAGCTCTCTTCCAGCTTTCAAACTGACTTCCTATTGGAAAAAGACTAGCCTCTCTGCTCCCCGTTCTGTGGCTAAAATGTAGCTGGAGGAGCACATCTATATTCGACTCTTGCTGCTGGCACTGCCAACAACAGTCTTTGCTCCTCAGCGGCCAACATTATTCCTGTCTTCGCGCTGCTTAATAGAGTGGGGTCAGGTGCCAAGAGGTTGCCTGCCCCGAAGGCTTCTTTTCTGAAGCAAGGTAGGAATTGGTGGCAGTGACACCTAGAAACTCCCAAATAGCTGAAGTTTTCCAGGAAAAAAATTATTCTACCTACCCAATATAGTTATCTCTCTTAGAGAGTGACTGAGTCGGCAGCGCTCTTACTTCTTCCCCAGGGCTCAGAACGGGCAGCCACGCGAAGGTAGGGGAGAAGGCACAGTTGAAGTGATGGAAGATTTGCATCATACCTGTCAGGTATGTCAATAATCCATCCTGAGATTCAGGAGAGCCTGAAAAACTGTCTAACTTGAAATTTCATTAATAATACTAATAAAAAAAAAAGGCCAACCCGACGACAGCGCTCACATAATGTTGAATTTCACAGACATTTTACTGAAGGAGAAAACAAGCAAGGAAATTTGGAAGCCCCTTAAAATGTAGACCTCTGGCTGTTGTTTTTTAAAAACAAAAGTCTAAGGATGTCAACTACATTTGAATTCGATTGAATGGGTCATGCTTTATGTGTCATGCGTATTATACATGAAATGTTTTTGAATGCATTTTAGTGAGTGTTAAGGGTGAAATTAGAATGGTTTCAAAATCGGAGGCAATTTCCTGTTAAATTGTCAAAGCTATTTTGCTATAGGAGCTTCTGGGGAACGTTTAAGGCAACACAGCTCTTGTGTTCCCTTTCACAAGAAACCGAAAAGGTGGCGGAAACAGTTCAAGTCGCATTTTCTAGTAAGGAACGGACTCCACTCTTTTCTCCCGAACTCAGAGAGATCCTTGGCATCAGGCTGACGAAACTCCCAACCACAGAGATGTAGTGTCTTGAAAGCTGCAGGCTGGAAATGAGCTTCTGTCTTCTTAGCGACAGTGTTAAATGAGGTTTTAAGCTGACCCCACTTACAACATGCTGTGGTATTGCCGTTGGGACATAAAACACTTCTGAAGGGTCCTAAATTACTCTAGGACAGGGTGGTCCACTGGTGTGTTCCCATGCATGTATGCGCGTAGAAATGCACCCACGAATCCAAACATTCCGTCTCCCACAGGTAGAGACTCCCCTTCACACTCCCACCCACCACCCACCTAACCCCTGGTAAGTACCACCGTGTCTTCGCCACAGCTGTATCACGATGCCAGCATCTGGCCGGGGAAGGTGCGCACGGAAACCTCCTCTCTGAGGTGGGAAAACTAGTTTCTCTCGAGCAGGCAATGTGAGGCAAGATCTCCTCAGACATGGAAATGGGGGGGCTTTATTGTTTTGTTCTAGAATGCCTTTTCTGTAATTTTTTTTTATAAACAAAGGATAAGATCCATCTCTGACACTGAACCAGATTCGTTACGCATTATAATCCTTGGCTTACAGACATGATGGACTATTATGAGGCTTTAGAAACTGCTGATATCGGCTCGGGTTTTCGAGGGAGAGAAAACTTTGAAAAAAGAAGATATTTTATGCTTTATGTGCCTGACAAGGGTGTGTGGGGCCAATTTACAGCAGGGGCTTAATATATTTTTGATGAAAATTGCTGCAATGTGGCACACAGATTAAAGAGAAAACAGCTATTTTGTAATGACAGCGGTAGATTTTGAAATGAAGCCCAGCTGGTACAAAGATCCTACATGGATTTTAAGAGACGCTACCCTCTTCCAGGCTTTTCCGTGGCAGTTAAAAGTCCTTGAGGCAGGAGTACCCTATCAGAGTTTTCTGTGTACAGAACTGGTCCGTTATAATGGAGAATCAAGTTATAGGACTGTGTTAAAAAACAAAAAACCCAACACACATGGATTTGCACCAGCCATGGTTTTGCTCACTGTGTACATGAACTCCATGGCTCCTTCAGAAGAACTGGTCCGTTATAATGGAGAATCAAGTTATAGGACTGTGTTAAAAAACAAAAAACCCAACACACATGGATTTGCACCAGCCATGGTTTTGCTCACTCTTCCAGAAGCTATAGTAAACACCTAATATTAGATAATGAGCCATAAAGCACAGGCTACTTCTGTCCTTTTCCAGTAGCAACTGTAAAAAGGTTACAATATATATGCTTCAAAGTGATCGCAGATCAAAAGAGAAAGGAACGGACTGCACTCTTTTCTCCATAACAGAGAGAGATTCTTGGCATCGGGTCGACAAACTTTCCTACTACAGAGATGTGGTATGCACCGAAATTCACCAACGCCAAACATAATGCCTGGGAGACAGCAAGCATGAATGGATGAATGAATGAATAAACAAATGAGTGATTAGTGCAAAGACTCAGTAGTTAGGTTTTCTGGATCTTGTCTTACCGTTGAGCACGGACTTGGACTCAGAGAATCTTAGGTAGATTATCTAATTTCCCTTAAACTCAATGTCTTCCTCTGTAAAATGGGTCTGATAATCCACAGGACTGTTGAGATGCCTAAAAGTGATAATGTCACAGTGCCTGGCACAATGCAAGGTGCTTCATAAGTGACTGTTTATCAAAACCGCTACTTTCAACTTGTTTTTGTAAAAGAAGAGAATAATATATATGCCATGTGAAACTTCACAGTTTTATAGTTTACTTCCTACTTATAAAGTTAGCATTATTTTAAAGCAGTGAAAAACATAATAGATACATACACATGTTGATATTTAAATAATTAGAATCTGGTTTAGGGGTGGTCCCGGCCAGCTCAGACGATGAACAGGTCAGTAGGTTCATGCTATGGGACATGGTATAGGGCACTGGCTTTGGAGTTGGAAGAGCGTGGTAAGAGGCCAAGGTTAGGATCACTTATAATCTTAACAACGTCAGGTGACAATGACTAGATAAACCTAGAATGTGACATGGGACAACTGACCCAGTTTCTTCAACAAGTCAAGGGCATGTAATGAACAGGAGGTGAGGCGATATACTGCTCCAGATTAAAGAAGACTTAATCCAAGCACCACATCCTTGGTGGAAATCCTCCCATTCTCAGCAGTGAGGGGTTGCTGGCTAGTTGGTGACCACACAGAGAGGCAGAGATCCAATTCAGGTGTAGTTGGAGTTTGGTTTAGAAATACTTCAGCAAAAGGGGGGTGGCTGGGTGGCTCAGTGGGTTAAGTGTCTGACTCTTGATTTCAGCTCAGGTCTGGATCACGGGGTCGTGAGTTCAAGCCCTGCTTTGGGTTCCACCCTGGGCATGGAGCCTACTTATAAATAAATAAAATAAAAATAAACTAAAAATACTTCAGCAAGAGGGAAAAAAAACAATAAATGAAATAAACACAACTTCCCTCCAAAAAAGAGACTTAAAGATGTAACACCTAAATGTAATAGGTGGACTTTGCTTGGATCATGACCAACCGTAAAACCAATCATAATAGACATTTTGAGGCCATGTTAATATGGACTCAACAATTACTAATAACCTAAGTGTGATAACAACACTGTGTTTACATAAAAAAAATCACATTTTAGATTTGAATACGTATATATACAATGTAGGGGTGAAATGAGCTGAGGTCTAGAACTTGCTTTAAAACACTTCAGGTTTAAAAAAAAAGGTCGGAGGGATCGATCGAGGAAGTGTGGCGATACCGCGACAACTGAATTTGGGTGGTATGTATGTGGGAGTTCACTGTAATAGCTCCTTACCACTTGCTTAGTTTAAATTTTTGCATAACGAAATAAGAACAAAATAATTTACTCTTTCTGAGACTTGCTACCAAGGGTTTAAAATCAGTGGGATGCCCGAGGGTGAGTCATAAGAAAGAGCCATTTTTGTGGATCAAAAACAGTTGAATGTCAGCAACTTAATATGGTTCAACTCAATCCAATCCGAAGACCCTCCAAGGGCCTTTCATTTTTGACATTCTATCCATAATCCTAGGCAAAGCTAAACTCTGAACACAGCTCCATGTCCTAAGTTGTTGGACAGTACTCTACAAGCATGGGTGCAAGGAGTTAGACAATAACTCCTTCTCCTTCGTTATAATGCATTTTTAAGAGGGTTCAGTTTTTGAATTTTCTTTTGAACCTCTCTAAAATATGAAATGCAAGGTGTGACATATACGTAGAACCCCCCAAATTTCCTCGCCTTTTGTAGCCCTCATCTTATTGACTGTAAGGTACAATGGAACAATAAACCCAAAAGCCGGAGCTGTTACCTGCCTTGACTTTTTTATGGTCAAACCCACCAGTCACTGGTCACAGTGTGCTTTCCTGATGAGATCTGCCCCAGGATTCTCACTCATACAAGTATCACATGGCTCAGTCCATGAGGTAAGACAGATCAGGGCCAATCTCATAAGAATATGCTTCCTCCACGTGTGCCAGTAGAAGCCCTCTGAGACGGATATGCTGCCAGTTTCCAAAATTTAGTCCAGGGCCTCACCTCCAAAAGTGAAGAAAATAACAAAACTACTTTTGGTATTGTACTTGAAAATAGGGAAGGTTATCCAATTTAACAGGATGTATAAGCAGTTCCTTTTAAATCCTGTTCCTCTACCAAGGCCATTTGTGACCTTCACCCATTAAATTTTATGATTTTGAATACCTCACAAGTTTATCTCTTTATCTGAACTGGGCAGATTAAAAGCAGCTGCATCTGTTGGTCTATAAGTAATTAGTTCAGGCAGTTAAAGCAGCCTAAACTTACGGGTGAGGTTTTGAGTTTCTTTCCAGAGCTTTCTTCTCTGTACCATGGTTAATAAGGGCATTCCAACCCTAGCCAGCCTTGCTGTAAGTCCCGCTCACCCTAGGTTCAAAGACTGGGCGAGAATGTTGAAAAGCAGGAGGTAAGTAGGTGACTAGGGTAATTTTGTGTGTGTAAAGTACTACACAGAATGAAATGACCACCTTCTGAAATGAATCACTTCCATGAGTTACAACCATTTCTGTTTGTTTGGGATCAACAGTCCTTCAAGTGATTTTTGCAAAGAAAAACATCCCCACACTATATATCAACCTAACGCTACAAATTGTCTAATGATAAAGATGACTGTTCCACTGTCAAGGCTGAAGCGACTGAACTCTGAAAATAACTGGACAAATGTTCATAGATAAAATGTGCACGTGCGTGTGTGCATGCGCGCATGCGCGTCTGCTAAGGAAAAAATGGTTAATTTCAACCACGGGCAGTGGGGAGGAAACTCGAAAATCCAAAGAAGGCACTTAACTAAATTCTTTCTGTCCTCATAAGACAGGACAGATCAGGTTCACGGAAGGACACTAGGAAGGAAGCTTGTAAACCAGAAGCAGGATGAGACTGGGACACAGAAGGGGAGGAAGGGGCTTGAGGCCCATCTTCCCCCCCGGGTTAAAGCGATCTGCGTCTTCTGTTCTGTAGAAGTTAAAGCCTGGACTTTTGAACGGAGCAGTGCCCCCGCGACGTCAAGTGAGGGCCAAGCGCAGCTACAGCTGATTTCAATTGTGGTACTTGACAATTATTTTTTCAGAGGGAGGGCTCCCAGTAAGCCCTGTGACTCATATTTAAACGGAAGCAAATGCACTTTAATATTTACCCTCTCAAGTTTCAGAAGAAAGAAAGGAAATAGGAGAAAAAAAGGACTAGGAGACCAAATAGTTATAATATCAAGAAAAAAGTGTATATATTTTGTACATAATTGCTCTGTGAAAGACTGTCTATTCTTCCACCATACCGAAGAATATATATTATTATAGTATTAAGTCTATGGCAAAGATTATTTTCATTTCAGAAAAGAGTGGCCAGGTTGTTGTTTTCTTTCAGACCTTAACAGCGTACATTTTTCCCCCCATGTTACATGCACCACCCAAAGTAAATATTCTTAAATGTTTTCTAGTGAAGGTTGATGAGTGCGATGATTTAGGGATTGTTAGAACTGGAAGAAGGCCATGTCTGTCTAGATTTGCTTCATGATTACCTGTCCCATCTTCTTTGAGAAGGCGGACAGACTCGCATAGACGACTACGTGTGTGGTCTCAGCAAAGCAAATTTATAACGCTGTTGCCTTTCTAGGCTATAAACTCCTGTGTATGGGGCTGTCTTGAATACCTGTGTACTTAGTAATTAACTGGATGATGAGAATAAATAAAGGTGAAACACAGAGTGAAAAACATAACTCCCTAAAAATGATAAAATTTCTGTTTTCAAAGTTGTACGGATGGGAAAGAGATTTTACGAAGGCGCGAGGAAGGCCTTCTTCCCTGGAAGACTGCACGCACAAGACTCACAACAGAAAGAATCAGAAAGGCCTCTGATTTGTTTTCACTGGAAAACTCAAAGTCAGCTTTCATTTTTGAAAGGAATGAAAGATAATGACTCAAAATACGGCAGACTAGTTTTACCAACAGCCATTTGCCCAAAATGAATAATAATTTTGGATGATGAGTTGTAAACAACACTGATTTCATTTATTTTGCAACTAGTAATCCTGTTGAGGAGAGACAGGGCTGGCAAACTGTTTGAATTACTGCAATGTTTCTGGCCCTTATTTGGAAAGTTGGAGGAAATCCTGGCAGAGAGAAAAAAATAAACTGACATTTTGATACTTGTAAAAAACTGTACCCAGGTGGGGAGATTTTTCGGGGATCTGGTCTGGGGCTTGTTGGGCTTCAGCTGTGTTTGGGGTTGGCTGATGGATCAAGCTGGAATCTGCTCAGTTCTTCAGAATAACCAGGTTTCGAAGGGTACCTAAAAGCCCACTATGGGATAGGACAGTTTCAATGGCAAAGGTGGCCTTCAGCACAGGGCTACGATCATCACCAGACCTTTCCTAAGAGGGCATTGAGTGCTTTCCCAAGGAGAGGCATGGCTCCCATGGAGAGTTGCCAGATAAAATACAGGACGCTCAGTTAAACCTGAATTTTAGATAAACAGTGTATACTAACACATCTACACACATAATAAAAAATTATTGTTGTTTACCTGAAATTAAAATTTAACTGGGGTTTCTGTTGTTTGTTTTCTAAATCTGGCAACCCTACTCCCAAGACAAGGGAACTCACCCCAGGGGAGGGGAGGGCTGCACCGCTTTTGTGGGTGATGAGGCCCTGAGGCAGGAGTGGGAGCAGGGGAGGGAGAGAGGAAGAGCATACCTGTGGGCTCAGAAACCCAGGACTTCTTTCCCACCGAAACGAAGGCCATAACAGGTATGTCCTAGTGAAGATGGCAAAACCGAGGACGGATTTTAGACTGAAATCAGCGTCCAAGGGAGGCCCAAATGTAAGGGAGCAGGAACAGGGTATGTGGGTACACACGTGGGCTCGCGTGTCCGTTCTTGTCTGCTGCTTTGGAAATTCCAGGCAGCAGTGATGCCTCAGCATCAGGAGCAGAGCAAATAACTAAGGTGCGAAAGTTGTGCATTGAGAAGAAAAGATGTTCAACAGGAGTACAGTCTTGTCAAGAGTTCATTCCCGAATATAGGGCAGGTGGCAGCAAGGCTAGGCTCCCCAGATGCCCGAGGGACCTGCACAGAAGGTGGCCAGAGAGACAGACTGCCCCTTCCGGACGAGGTTGGGCGTGTGGTTCAGGGGGTTGTGGTCGGGTTATTTCTACACACCAATGCTCTCTTGTGCTTTAGGGTTTCTATCCTCGGGCTCAGGTCAGCATCAGAGAGTACTTCCAAATCCCAATTCCTAGTCACGGGGAGCTCCGACTCCCCAGCTCTGCTGGGATCCAGTTGGTCCTGGGCGTGGTAGGTAGGGTGCAGGATGGAGGTAATGAAGATGTCCTGTGGCTGGGGACATTTGCTCTGAGCGCGTTGGTCTCGAAGCTGACTAGAACCTCCTACTGGGAATTCGATGTGCACCTCTCCTGTGAGTGCCTGGCACAGCTGGGTAGGCGCCTGTCTCTCTCTCCTTGGTTCCTTCTCTCCTCTATCCAGAGGTTTCTGGTGAGTTTGTTCACTGTTTGTTTTCCCATGAACAACTCACTTCTTTTTGCCTTCTGCTGTGCCTGTCTTCCTTTCATTGCCTTAGCTTTGGCTTCCTGTTTTTCCTGTTGTTTATTCATTCTCTGGATACTTCTCTACATTTCCCTCTATCCAGTATATTGGAGTAATACAAACTGCCAAAGAAATACACCATCACTATATTCTCATAAAAAATCAAACTGAATATAATCGTTTGTTACAGGACCAGAGTCTTCTGGGTATGGGTATCAGAGGAGAAGGGTCAAGTCCTGGCTGTGCTGATGGTTAAGTGTGGGCCTCTGACCACTCCTTTCTTTCATTTTAAAAATGAAATACTGTATGGTGACTAACATAATAAAAAATTATTATTAAAAAATGAGGATAGTCATTTCTTCTTAACAGGACTGTTGAAAAGAGTAAATAAAAGGTATATTTACACATTAAATATGATGTTGTAAAACTGCTTTGGAAACTGAGTAGCACTTTTCAAATATAAGTATTTTTACCTAAATGACAAAGAATGTCTTACGCTTAATCGTACTCTACAGCAAATAGTGTGAAATGAACGTCTGTTATGGCATTTAGAAATCGCACAACTACTCTTCCTCATACATGCTCCCCTCCCAAATACCCAGATTAGTGGTTCTTCCAAGATGCTTAGTATGAACTGGTGAACTCCCATGAAGTTTTGGGACCAATTTAAAAGCAGCACTGCCAGACATAAGTTCTAAAAAAAACTTTTTTTTTTTTTTAAAACCACAGTTTACCATAATCCTTCAAATGTAATAGCTTATCATGATTTGGAAAAAGTAAAGATTTTATAAAGCAAAATGAAACAAAAACCAGAACCCCTATGACGAACTTCTAAGAGTTATATGTTCTTTTTCCGAAGCATGTCATCATAAAGACCATTACTCTCAGCAGGTGTTTGGGAGATGTGTAAGTTAATGACCTTGTCTGCTATCAAAGCAGTGGAGAGGGCAGTTAGCACAGGGGGCTGGCCCTGGTGCAGGCTGAGATGTTTGGAGGATACAAGGTGGCAGCTGAAAGCGGCTCCTGCTACCACATCCTTCCACAGCACTTCTCCATCTGCAAGTCCCCCAGAGCCATGACGAAAACAATAACTACCACTCCCCAGCACCTGAGGTTTATCAAGTACTTAGCTATGTACACACATATACACATTGTTTCATTATATCCTCTTTCAAACTCTATGAGCTAGGTCTCACTCCTGCAACTCAAGTTCATATAAGAGGAAACCGAGGCCAGAGTTGAACAGCTTGTCCAGGGTCACACGACTAGTGAGTCCAGAGCCAAATCTCAATCTGGGGCCTTGGCTCCCAATTCCACGCTAGTTCCAACACACCTAGTTCACACGGTGCGTGCACGTTGGGCGTACAGGGATATGATAGAATCTTCACACATGTGTGCGAAAAGGTGTCACTGAAAAAGCTGAAGATCAAGAGGCCCAACTTCCTGCCTTGGCCCTGCCCCAGAAGGGCTCTGCACCCAAGGGCATGTCTCCTCAACAACTTGGCAACCCCGTTTTGTAATCTCATCTGATCAATGACGAGCTTGGCGTAGCTCAGTCATTCTCAACTTTTTTTCGGGTCTTCACAGTTGGCAAGCACATGAAATTCAGCCAGACGCTCCCCACAGAAATATACACACGTGAAAATACACACACAAACACAATCTAAGTAACAACATTAGGGCATTCACGGATCCCAGCAAGACTAGATAACTTTGGGGGCCCCTGGCTGGCTCAGTCGGTAGAGCACATAACTCTTGATCTTGGGGTCGTAAATCTGAGCCCCACGTTAAGTACAGAGATTACTTTAAAAAGACTAGATGACTTTGGCTAGCTGCTTTTTAAGGTCTGTTCATGCTCTAAAATTCTATATAACACATTCCCTTTCTATAAACATATTAGTTTATATATGCATATAGTCTCATTTGCATGTATAAATTTAAGTATTACTAGACTAAAATATCCACTTTCATGCTGGAAAAATGTGTGGTTTTAGAAATCAAAAGAAAAGTTTCGCTGAGGTAAAACCTGAGACACGACTTAGGAGAGAAGTATGACTGAGAAGTAGGGAATAATATATCTAGAACACTGCCATTTAGTAAAGACAAATAGCAATGTGTTTAAAAATGAATTTATTATAGGCACGAAGTTCATTTATTTCTCACTTAGTCAAGAGTGGTATATTATTAGTGTTAGTCACTGATGGTAATATACAAATAGCAGTTGGACATTTCTTGTCTGAGAAATAATACCTTAAAATGGGTTAATTTAATCCAATTAGTTTTCAGATGGAAATTATTTAATTACTAATGACTTCTAGCTTGTCAGGTTCTGTTGGGTTTTCTCATAGTCTAACCTCAATTTAGCTAATCAGGATCCTCCTTTTAAAATGCCACTTTGTGATGATTTCAGAAACAGAAATAATTAAACACTTGAGTTACCCAGAAATAACCTTAATAAGAAATGAATAGGAACTATATGAAGAAAATTAGAGAATCATAAAAGAAGACTTGAATGAATGGAGATAAATTTCATACTCCTGAATGGAAAGACTATATACTGTAAAGAAGTCAATTCTTCCTGAATCATTCTATAGATTTAGTGTAATTCAAATCAACATTCCAGAGGGATTAATTTATGGATTTAATGAAATGTTTTTATAGTCATTCTGGAAAAATAAACTGGGAGGAAGAGTGAACGTAGTTAAAGACGGACAATGTGAACCATGCAAACTTACTATAAAGCCAGAGTAATTAAAAATTGTGCTATTGATGTAAGAATTGATGGGTCAACGGAAGAGAAATGATAGTCTAAGAAGACATTTTAAGAATTCGTTGTAGATTAAAAATAGAGAGAAAGGAAGGATTATTAAATAAATAGCCAAGAGTTGAGAGAAAAATTTAAAGATAGATCACAACTATACCAAAATACATTTTCTGAAAAGCATATAATTAACTGTAAAAAAATGAACTCCGAAAACATTTAAAAAGTCAATATTTAATGATTTTCACATAAAGTCTTTCTAAGTATAAAATAACGGGAAGTTATAAAAGAAGAGGTTAATAGTTTTCATTACATAAAAATGTTAAAATCGCACATAAAAAAGCCTTAAAGATGAAGAGATAGATTAAAAACTGGGATAAAATATTTGCAAAAAATGCAAATTTTAACACGTAAATTTTTAAAAAGAAGAAATATCTCATTCTGAAAATGGGGAACAGGCATGAATAGAAGATAGTTGATGAATGAAAAATACAATTGAGACAATAATTCTTGTTTTTAAAGATTTATTTATTTATTTTAGAGAGCGAGCGAGCACATGCATGAGCAGGGGCTGGGGGAGGCGGGGGTGAGGGATAGAGGGAAAGACTCTCAAGCAGACTTCCCATTGATCCCACAACCCCAGATCACGACCCGACGCTAAACCAAGTCAGGCGCTTAACCCACTGAGCCACCTAGGCACCCGTTAGTCAATAATTCTTAACAAAGATGTTCCATCTCACTAATGATCATACAGTGCAAATTAAGATGGCAAAATACATATTTTCTGCTATTATATTGTTAAAAGTTTTTTTAAGTTCATGGGCATCTGTATGGCTCAGTCAGTTGGGCGATCCACTCTTGGTTTCGGCTCAGGTGGCGATCTCGACATCGTGAGATCCAGAATCACAGAGTCTGCTGGAGATTCTCTCCCTTTCCCTTTCTCTGACCTCTGCCCCTCTGCCCCAAACCCTGCCTGCCATGTGCACTCTTTCTCTTTCTCGCTCTCAAGGAAATAAATAAAATCTTAAAATTTTTTTTTAAGTTCATGATTCTTAGAGCTGGAAAAGTTATGGAGAGAGAGCTCACTCAAAGGGTGGGTATAAATTGATAAAACCTTTCTGAAAACCAATTATACAGCCCATGTCAAGATCGAGAGAATCGTTAATAACTTCTAACCCAGAAATCCCTCTTCTACGAATCTGTACTATAACAGGAATCAGAAATTCCACTGAAGATTTGTTTACAAGGATGTTCATAAACAAAAAAAGGTAAACAACTAAAATGTTCAACAATCGAGGAGAGATGAAAGTTTAAATAATTTATGGTATAGTCATAGCAGGGGAAATTACGCAGGCTTTAACAATCATGTTTTATAAATAATGTTTAATGACAAAAAATTCTCAATAAAATGATAAGTGAAAGAAGTAAGATACAAAACCAAATGCTGCATGATTTAATGCTGTCTATATCAAAGCCTTATATTAGTCTTACATGCATAGGAATGACTAGAATGAATCGCTTCAGATGATACTGAAGAGATCATCTTAGATGGCACGATTATGCATGATTTAAAAAACGTATCGCGTTTATTTTTAAAACATTTCTGAGATAAGCATATTTTTTGCATTATAATATAACGTACAAAGTAATTGGCTGAAAGTCACCGTAATCATTTAGAGAGATAATACATGCTTAGTGACAAATGACACTAGATGCCCCACCACCTGGCTGCCATACCTGTGTCTGTTTTCTCTATGACCCTAAACAAGTCATTTAACTCTCAGCTTAAAAATAGCGACTGACAAGAACTGCCATATGGAAAGCTGCCTTGCAAAACTGTAAACTATCACACAAATACAAGCTATTATCATTTTCTGTGTGTGTGACTGAATTTAGAACTGCAACCTAAACAGACCTTCCAAATTAAAGCAAAAATTTACTAAGCCATATCTGTAGAAGCCTCGATCCTAGAAATCTTAAAATACGTGTACTTGTTTCAAGGAACCATGTTTGGCCCAGTGTACAAACACAGGCTGCTCTGTTATGACTGGGCTTGGTAGCCCAAAGAGGAAGGATTAATTACTTCTAGAGTGATGGGTGAAACAGGTAAGAGAAAGATCCAGCCCAGCATGGGCTGAGCTCAGACTCTGCAGGCTACTCCAAGGGAGCATACGTGTACCCCAAACCCCCTGTGCCTTTGTGGCCAAAGTGACTTGGGGAGAACGCACCTGGCATTATGTCTGGGGTACACCAGGTGGAGCAAAACTCTTTGCTGCCACTTCACCCTCCTTTTGAAGTTAGACAGTTGATGTCGAATAAATTGTGAAATAAATAAACAAGGTTGATTTTCCCATTAGCTTGACAGAGGTGAAATGGGCTCTCTGCAGGCGGGGGTAGAGCACAAAAATGGCGCCTTCCAAGTCTGATATTTCTTCTTCTCAAACAGAACAAATAACTGTGAATTCTAGCGGCTTCCATGTTTGCGGTAAGGGTAGACAGCTCTGACTCACAGCTAGGGCTCAGTGGCAGGACTGAAGGGTGGCATTGGGAAACACCCACTTTTCCACTCATGTCTAGCTTTTCTTTCCCTCACTTCCTCTTCTCTATCCATGGTCATAATGCTGAGGACAGTTATAACTTAGGGTGTGTACAGAGGGACAAGGCATTCACCCGTCACAGAAGCTCTGCAATTTCCCTGGCTTTTCAAGCTGTGCTCATAACACAACCCTGAACTCTACTCATCCATCATTCATTCATCCATCTCTCCATTCATGTATTCATTCATCCATCCATTCATTCTTCAAACAGCTATGTGTGCCTACAGAAGCCCCCGCCACCCCCATCTCGGGTGGCCTCAATATTTTCAATGAACATACATCAGGGTACAAGCGAAGGGTATATATCACCGGCCTGTGGCCAACCGCTGCAGGCACCACACCACTTCTAAGCCCTGTTATTTGATTATCACCATCTTTATTGGCCACAGAGGGGAAGGGATATTATAGCTTTGTGGCTTTTGAGAGTTCGGTCCTTAGTGAACCGCCAAGCCTCAGCAGCAGCTCCCAGATCACAGTGTGGGGGATTTTTATGACCACATCGCAGTTCTCACCAGAAAAGGCAAAAAGGAGGAAGCAGGTGACACATCACAGAACACAAAGCAATGGATAAGCCTAACAAAGCCAAATCATCACCATCCCCCTCTTACCTTTGTGTTCTCTCCCTCCCACTTTTCCTGTCAGCCCTCCCAAGAACCCCTCCCAAACAGTACTCCAGAAGAATTTAAATTGGCTCAAGCTCAAAGAGAAGGAAACATAAAACTGACTATTCATTATTCTGTGCCATGCTCTTTTTTTTTTTTTTAATATGGCTCACTGAGCCCACCCCAGTGTGAGCAACTCCTGAGAAGAGGGGGTGTGCATGTGGGTGCCCGTGCACATGTGTGGGACAAGCCAGAGGCAATGGCACAGTGTGAGTGTGAGTGTGTGAGAGAGAGAGAGAGGGAGGGAGAACGTCGGTGTGATTCCCCCGCTCTAACTGCGGAGCCTGAGAGGCACTCCTCTCTCAGAGCAATTACTACAAATGATTTATGTGGCCAGTCAAGAGGGCCTGCCAGGGTTCTTATTTCATCTCCAGAAAAAGGAACTCTGCTGGAATGTTATCAGGGAGTTTGGGATTAAACTGACAGCTGCCTTTTGTTCCCCTGTGAAAGAGCTTCTCCTTTGGACTGTGGCATTTGGTTTCTGCACAGAGAGCCAGAACTCAATGTAGGCAAAGACCAGCTAGAGAAGGGCCACAAAGGAAAGAAAACATTTGTAAATGGGAGAGGTTTCTTTCTTTTCCCTTCTGTTTTTATCTTAAGAGGATGTGTTCCCGGTTGCTGATTTTAGAAGGCAGCATGGCTCATGTGAGCTTGGAATATTGTTTCTTTTTTCACTGTAACAGAAACAACCACAACACCAAACCTCTCCCCTCTGTTACCAGTGCTCATTTCACTGGAGAGAGGAAAACAAAGGTGCCTTCCAATTTAGATTGTTAAATGTGACCCTGGTCCCTGTCCCCTGCTAGACTGTGTGCATTGGTACATGTTGGGTCACAGGGCATGGGGTGTGAAATAAGGCAGGGCACAAGACACTCAATCGTACATACCGACAAGAAAATTCCATGGACATAAAAACACAGAAACCACATGTGTTCTCACCCTCTGACACCCCAACTTTAATAGAGCATTGCAGTTTTCATAAATCCTCAGTTGTGGCTTGGCTGGCCACAACCCTCCCCTCACATTAGCTTCCCCACCTCCTCGACCCAACCTGGTTTATAAGGGCTTCACACTGCTTTGCTTTGTGTGGAGGGAGCAAAGGGGCAGTCAGTCACTGGTGTTGATTAAAGAAACACACGGACACACACACACACACACAATGATGGTCCAGTGACTGCATAATAAAGCTTTGTAGATAAATAATAGTAAATACAAATTAAAGAAGCTCTCAAGAGATCAAGGGAAGAGTGTGGTAAAAAGAGGCTGATGGGTGGGATAGCTATAAAGGCAAGGGATATAAAGGAAGATTAAGGATTATAATAAAATACATGAACTGTAAAATCATCTTTATCGTCATATTCTGTGTCTTATAGTCAGACATTCTTATATTCAGTACATTTTTTGACTTGTGATTCCCAAATCTCATTTTTACTAATGCTCTGCCAATAGGTGCTGTAAAATGCTCAAAACAAACTTAATTTTTATCAAGTAATATACATATGTGGTCTTCACAGCATTTTCTGAGACTGCGGTGTGTTCAAAAGCAGACCGGTATAAGGGATCACAGAGAAGGGAAGCAACGTTTATGGAGGGCATATTATGTATCTGGTATGATGCTAGGTGCCTTATAAACATTTTCTCCTTTGCTTCTCATTGCAGCTCTGTGAGGTGGGTGTTTTTATTCTCATTGTACAAAGAAAGCTACAGATGCTACATGAGACTAAAGAACTTGCTCAAGGAAGTACACCTAGTGTGGCAGGCACTATTAGCGGTCTAGTGAATAGTCCTCTTCCTTTCTTCATTAGAATCCTGATTGTATTTGAGGAGGGATTCCCAGCCTCCCTGGCAGCTAGAGGTAGCCATGTAACACAATTCTGGCCAATGAGATGCATGTAAAATACGCTGAGAATCTGTGATTGGCTCTGCCCCCTCCATCCCTTTTCTCTTTTTCCTGGAGCTGGAAGTGCAGATGTTAGGCTGGTGGTGGAGACACTATCTTAGGACCTTGAGCAGATAATAAATATGAGGATGAAAGCCACAGATGAGGGAAAAAGAGGGGGAGGTGGGAAATACCCGACATCATAGATCAGTTGCATTTCCTCTCACTTGCCTATCTCTGGCTAATTACATGAAGAAAATGAAACATCTTTTTTTATTATCTAATGTTTTTTATATAGACAACTGACATCCTATTAAGGGTAGAGCTGGGATTGAAACCTAAATCAAATATAATTAAGGTCCTAACATGATACTTAATATACTATCATATTATGATATACTGAGTTTCAGAGCACTAACAATCTAGAAAAGCCTTAGACAAAGGGATGAGTGTGGTCTAATTTCTTCAGCTCATACTGAGACTCATAGCTTAGATAGTTCTAGTTTCTTGGGCTGTTGTGGAGTTTGGGGCTAGATCTCAGTCCAGAATCCAGGGAATTGATTGGTTCTGATCGTCTGTGACTTCAGACTACTTACTGGTAAACCAGGAGAATCTGACTTACATTACTTGGGAGAGCTGTAGATCACACTGCATTTCTTCCTTTTTTTTTTTTTTTTTTTTTTTTTTTTTTTTTTTTGAAGATTTTATTTATCTGACAGCAAGAAAGTGAGAGAGTGCAGAAGCAGAGGGAGCAGGAGAGGGAGCAGCAGGCTCCCCACTGAGCAGGGAGCCCAATGCGGGGCTCAATCCCAGGACCCCAGGATCATGACCTGAGCTGAAGGCAGATGCTTAACCACTGCGCCACCCAGGTGCCCCAGTCACAATGCATTTCTTAAGGGTATTCTGATGCGGACCCACATCACTATGGCAGCCCCAAATGGAAATATTCCAAGATGAGCAACTTGCCAAGTAACCCAGACAGTTTTATTTTGATGCACAGAGAAACAGTGTATCCTTTAGAAACAAAGGGTTGGTTCACAAATTGCAGTTAAGCATGGCAGATTGAATACATGTTTATCTCCACTCCTTTTCTACCTCACCTCCTTATCCTCCACAAAAATGACAAAAAAAGCGATTTTTTAAAAGAAAAAACAAAGCTCTACATAGAGAGGATAGGAAAGGAGCCAAAAGCAGATATGAGATGTCAACATAATTTTGGAAACTGGAAAGCTGATGAATGAGTGGTAACTAATTTAGCAGAGCAGAAAAAGCTGAAATCTGAACTTTCAATGGGGAAAAGCCAAGGAGAAGGAAGCCAATGTATTTAAGGACCTTAAAAAGCTCAGGGATGTATACTTTGCGTGGCAGACACTATTGGAGACACCAGATACCTTTGATGATAGGGTGTAGATGGGGCTAAAACACAGGAGTGCTGGTTGAAAGTCTGTGTAAGAAGAGTTAAACATGGAGACCCTTCTTCTGTGCATGGCCACACCACTCTGCTTCCTCCGCCCTGAAAGGGTTGGTGGTTTCCTTTTTCAAGAAGTGGAGGCAGAGGGACTTGGCATATGGACACAAAGCACAGCTGAAGGTGGGGGTGCCATACTGGCAACAGGGGAATTAAGTGGAAATCTACAAGTCCATGGTGAGATAACCTTCCTCCACTCCAAACCCTTTCTCCACTTAGCTTCAAGAACACTGGCAGCCAGTCTTATATCTCTTAAATAGAAGATCAGTAGACTCCTCCCCAGGGAAATTAGCCAGTCTAGAGAAATGACTAATAGATTTTGGATCCCCCAAGGCTGGGATCCAGGCCAATCACCACCACCTGAAAGTCCTCACATATAAACACAGGACCCCCAGTTACACTGTTAATATCTTCCTCTTAACAGTGAATATATAGGCATGAGGAAAGCCTCAAACACAAGATATAGTGTCCAAACAAATAGAAAAGAGAAAACAAAGGCAATAGTGAATGCTTTAAAAAAATCATTAGTATCAGAAAAAATTAATTGAACTATAAATTATGAACAGGATGGTATATAAGCAAACATTTTAAAAGCAAAAATAAAACTTTTATAAATTAAAAATACAGTAGTAGAAATAATATCAAACTAAAGGGTGGGAAGGTAATGTTAAGGAATCTTTAGAAAAGCAGAACAAAAATCAAAGAGATGGAAAAATAGACGAGAAAAAGATAAGAAAAATGGGGGATTAGTCCGGAAGGTACAGCATCCAAATAACATTGAGTTCCAGAAAGAGAAGAGAAAACAGTGGAGGAAATTTTCAATGATATCACATAAGAAAATTTCCCACAACTGAAGGACATGAACTTCCATATTGAAAAGGCCTAGAAAATTCCTTGAACAATGAATACAAAAGGGACCACACTAGGATACATCATTGTGAAATTTCAGAAAGCCAAGAATTTAAAAAAAAAGAACCTCAAAGTTTCGAAAGGGTGGGAATTAGAAGAGCAACGGGCACTTTGGCAGCAACTCTTTGGAAGCCAGAAGAAGACGCATTAAGTGCTCAAAATTCCTCCGGAGAGTTATTTACAGCCTAGGATGCTACATCCAGTCAGATATGAGAGAAGAACAGAGCTATTTCCATACATGCAAAACCTCAAAAATTTACCTTTCGTGTAAATTCATGGGTACTCAGGCAGTTGTTAGAGGATAAAAGGACTAACCCCAGCTGGAGAAGACTTGGCTTCCATGAACAGGGGACCCGACATAGGAGCCAGGTGGAAAGAAGGCTCGAGAAGCCAGCTCTGTAGCCATCTTAGCACCAACCCTGGTGGGAGGAGAAAGATGAGGAACTCCAGCAGGAATAAGCCCATGAAGATATGGATTGATGACGTATGTTTGCAAAGGTACTGAGAGGAGATTTATACTGCTGATGAAGATTCCGTGAATGGCTTGAGGACAGGAACTTAAAAAATTAAGCAAGCAAACAAAGCAATACAGCCAACAACTGCAGGATACAAATGTAATCAAAGCCTACTTTTGGCTCAGCTGTGAACATTTATCTAACATACCACACACACACACACACACACACACACACGAGTACCGATTTCACCAAGACTTGTGATACAACATTAATCGGGAACAATGAGGAAGAGGAAGCATGTCTGAGAGGTAGAAGGGGTAAGTGAGCTGAATCCATATTTTCCGTGCTACGGAGTCAACAGGTAATATCTAAAACATGATAATCAAGAGATACCTGCAGAAACATGTTATTAAAAATACAGAGGTTCCATGCCAGAAGAAATAGCTAAAATACTGTAAAGTTTTAGGGCACAGAAATCAGGAAGGGAAGAGGTGTAGGGCAGGATTGCTGTTTTTATCATATTAAGCTTTACAGAACTATGTGATCACTCAAATTTTGAAACCATATTACTGGGATAAAGATACCGCCTAAAAAACAAAAGAGCAGGCTAGTTCTCACTGAGGGCCACTTAGTGTGTCTGATTCTCTGAGGCTTTGGAAGCCATGCTGGGGTGGAGAGGGGTTTCTGTTCCAGGGGATTCCATGCTAGTAGCACTGTGCCTAAGTTTCTCTGAGTCCTGATTTGTGGCTGTTGTTTAGATATGCCCAAATTGCAATGACTAGCCGTTCAGATAATTTTTGGTCCAACTCTGATAGCTCAAAGGGGGGCGGTGCAACCCTCTTAGATTTGGCAAGTCATAGTAACAATGTAGTTTCTGGGGGCTCACAGTGCTGGGAGTTTTGTGAGGACCTTCTGGGATCCCACCTGTATCTGGGCTCTGTGACCCTCTATTGTACTATTGCTCAAATAGTCCAGCAGCTGGCCTTCCTTCCCACATCCAGTAAAGCGGGTAGGGCTGAAAGTGAGAGAGGGCACAGGTGCTGGAAGACAAAGGGAAAACTTCTACAGAGAGTTTTATATGCAATTTCCATGCCTGTACTATAGAAATGAAAGAGTATCATTAAGGTTTACAGTCTAGGGGTGCCCGGGTAGCTCAGTGAGTTAAGTGTCTGCCTCAGGCTCAGGTCATGATCCCAGGGTCCTGGGATCGAGCCCCACATCGGGGGGGAGCCTGCTTCTCCCTCTCCCCCCTGCTCCTTCGTGCTCTGTCTCTCTCAAATAAATAAAATCTTTTTTAAAAATGCTACGTATTTAAAAAAAAGGTTTACAGTCTAATGAGGCAGCATTAGATAAGCCGAGGAAAAGTCATTGCTTATAAAATATGATAATAAGAAGGAGAAATAAGATTACATGAGAGCTAAAACCCTAACTCTGATGAAAGGAGACTAAAATTCTGGCTATATGAATGACAGACTGGAAAGCTAGAAAGCTCTACTTTTGAATGAAAGACAAAGAGGTTTGTTCTATAACTTAATGTTCACTCAGGTGTCCATAAAACGGATGGCTTGCAAATTTAGAACAAGGGAAGGTAAAATCCTGAGGTGCACTGTGCTTATTACAATCAAACTCTTTTGAGGACTGAATCATCTCTCTCAGAACAGGCAAGAAGACCTGTGGAATAATCATAGCCAACATTTATTGAGAGCTTATTATGTGCTAGACATTATTTAAAGCACTTTATAAATATTAACTTAAATAATTCTCAAAACACTTCTATAAGATATGTACTACGATGTATGGATGAGAGGTAAAAGTCTCCATTTTACAGAAGGGGAAATGAAGACATAAAGAAATCAAGTAACTAGCCCAAGATTATGGGTGGCAGAGTGGGATTCCAAAATCCAGGCTCTTAATTTATATCTATCTCTGTAAGTTATAAAATTAATATAGTTATCAGCACGTAGAGGCCGACATAGGAAAAGATATTTTGCATTAATGGTGCCTTTTTTTTACAGGTAATATTCTGTTTGGTATACACTTTATACGGATTCCAGCACAGGCTTCCAGAATTCAACTGGGAGGAGGTTAAAAGTTTCAATTCAAAACTGAAGTTTTCTCTAAAGCTGAGTTTCAGAAATCAGGTCAGGACTTCCCTCCTTGCCTACAATTCATCTTAGACCTCAGGAGATTAACAGCAGCTTGAGCGTAACACAGCAACCATAAGGATGACGATGAGCATAATAAATTATCCTTACAACGTTTGAACCCTTGTGCCACTAGGAAAAAAAAAAAAGAAAATACTCTTTGTATCTAATGGTAGAAATATCACATCTGTGCATATATTCACCTCAGCCCCAATATAATTCTTTTAAGACTGCCAAGCTCTGAGACCCAGAAATGGTGAGTCACTCAGGAGGGAGAGAGGGTGGGGGGAACAAAGATAAAAATAGAGATGTTGATTGCATTGTTGCTAATTCAGTTTAGCTCCCACAGCCCCAGCCTGGTGAGTCAACAGCAGTGACAAGAAGACACAAGAAAGAAAGAAGCATGCTGCTCTGTGGGGCTGAGCAGAGGGGACGCAGAGGGCCACATCGGGAGCTTCACGCCAAAACAAGACCAACAGCATTGAGACGGTGGTGTGAGTTCAAAAAACAAACAAGTGGAAAGTGCTGAGGGATAAAATGGGCTCAAATCGATGAGCGCCCTTGCCACTGACCCTCTGGTAAAAGCTGCCTTTTGTAAGAATCCCCTGAACGTGGGGGATGGGGCCTGCGGACCCGGATCCTAGGGAGCCTCGGAGGGGAGGCCAACTTGCACCGTTCAAACAGGGTATTGTTTTCTCTGGGGTATAAGGCTTACTGTGATTCCAGACTTGTCGCCATGGCAGCGGTGGGGGAGGGAGGGAGGAAAGGAGGAACAGATGGGGGTCACCAAGGTCCTAATTCTCATGCAAGGGCCCCCATCGCTCTCCGCTCTCCCCTTGAGGAGTCCTCCCTTGAGCTGCACCTTCTCTCACTACCCCAATGATGTCAATCCAGTTCGATCTCACAGATCTTTTCCAGGGCCTACTGTGTGTCGGTCTTTCACTTCTAATTAATATTAGCCTCCATTAAGATACTTTACCTCTGCTTGGTTATGAAAAACTGAAACAGGAAAAAGACCGGGTTTCCTACTCTCAAGGTTTATCTTTTCCTATTCCCAAACCTAAGTAGAGAGAGAGGTTGAAGACATATAGCCTTGTGTATGTAGCATGATGAATGAACGTACACGGATCTGACTGTCAAACCCTCACGCTAACCTTCCATTGCAATTACAACCTTACAGTACGACGACGTGGTCCGTTAGCATCCGTACAGTTACTGTGTGATGGTCCTCCTCCCTCTAGTTTCCGGCCTGCGTGTAACACTACTAGCTCAATCCTCCCAAAACATGCCTCTGCCATGATGTTACCCTGCCTGCCTTCAATGGTAATCCAAAGGTGTCAGCTTGGGATTCAAGATCTGCCATAGCCAGCCCCATCCCACCTACTAATCCTCCTCGGTCCTTCCAGTGTTTCCATGTTCTTGGGAGGGTGCGATAGGTGGAATGAATGAATGGATGTATGAATGAATCCATAAATGAAAAATGAAACAGGCAAACTCATTGAATGAGAAAACTCATTTCCATCTCCATCCTTTGGCTCATGCAGTTACCACAGGTCCCCTCTCAAGAATTATTCTTTTCCCCGGCTTTCATCCATCCAGTGTCGACGGAGTAGTCTAATTCATATCTCAGGGGTTTCCCAAATTCAGGGTGATCCAAGCGAAATACACCATCTCCATGCTGTGTATCTCAGTGACTGGAACCACCACAGTCGATCAAGTGTCACAACCGAGAAAGCTAGGCTCCATCCTGACGCATCTTTCTCCCTCAGTCCCCATTTCAAAATACGGTCAAAGCTCTCTTGCTGTCACCTCCTTAGGTGTCCCCACTCCACTCACTTCCCTTTGCTCCAGCAACTCACCACTCCATTCTATCAGTTTTCAAACTAGAGGACTGAAGTCTGCGCAGTCCTCTGCGCTGTGGGCAGAGGGGTCTCTCCAAAATGCACATGTGATCATACCACACGCCTACTTCAGACTCTTTCGTGGCTTTCCATGGCTTTAAGACAGTGGGCAGAATCCCTACCATGGGCCCTGAAGCAATCTGATCCAGGTGTGCCTCCCAGGCTCCAGCCACCCCCGTCCTCTCTGTGGGGCAGCTCCACCCCCTCGCCTGGCAAGCTTGCCATCTTTCTCCCAGCCTTGGGGCCTCACTACACGATTTCTTCTAGCTGGAGTGCTCTGCCTGGGTGCTCATCTGCTGGTGCACTGGCTTTCAAACTTCAGGGTCCATCACAATTACCTGTAGGGATGGCTAAACCCCAAACGCTGGGCCTCACCCCCTGAGTTTCTGGTTCAGTGGGTCTGGGGTGTGGCCCAATTATTTTCGATTCTAACAAGCAAGTCTCCAGGAGATGCTGCTGCTGGTGCTGGAACTACGCTTTGCGAATCACCGCCCTGGCTACCTTCTTTTGCTTTTCTAGATCTCTGAGAAGTCTTCCCTGACTACTCCTCTACCTTCACTAGGCTACACATGTTCAGGGCCCTCCATACATTTCCTTCCCAGCACTGGCCCTCATCCTGTAATTATGTATCTGTGTGATTATTCCACGGATGCCCGTCTCTGTGCTAGACTCCCGTGCAGGAGGCTCGGGACCATCTCTGTTCCGTTCAGCGTTCTGCCCCCAGCTTCTACCTGGTACATAGTGTGAGCTCAATAAACACTGGCTAAATGTGGAAAAACCTCTTCTACAATGTTTGCTTTAGTTAACTGAGGGCCTATCACTGTTCCTTCCTGTGATGGTTAATTTCTGTGTCAACTGGACAGAGCTTAGGGATGCCCAGAAAGCTGGTAAAACATTATTTCTGGGTGTGTCTATGAGGGTTTTTCCAAAAGAGATTAACATTTGAAACAGCAGACTGAGTAAAGAACATCCCTCTCACCAAGGCAGGTGGGGATCATTCAGTGCACTGAGGGCGTGAATAGGACAAAAAGATGCAAGAAGGGCCAATCTGCTCTTTGCTTGAGCTGGGCCATCCATGTCTCCTGTCCATGGACTTTGGCACTCCCGCTTCTCAGGCCTTGGACTCGGACTGGGACTTAGACCATCAGCCCCTCCATTCTCAGGCCTTCAGATTCAGACTGAATTACGTCACCAGCTTTCCTGGTTCTCCAGCCTGCAGATGGCAGATTGTGGGACTTCTTGGCCTCTGTAATCATGTGAGCGAATTCCTATAACAAATCTCCTCTGGTATGTGTATGTATGTATGTATGTATGTATATATGTATGTATGTATGTATGTATCTGTCTATTATCTATCTATCTATCTATCTATCTATCTATCTATCTATCATCTATCTATCATCTATAATCTATCTTGTTGGTTCTTTTCTCTAGAGAACCTTAATATGCTCCTATGTATGGTTATTTTACTTACAAGAAGCCCATCTCACTTCGGAGTTGATACGTTCTACAGCTTCCCTAGAATAAGAAAATCATCAAATACTATTGAAGATTAGTGATAATTGGAGAAAATGTGTCAGAACCAGAGAAACTGTTTACAAAGATACTAATGATTGCGGGACCCACTTCCTTGTGATTGAAATAAGCAGACGCCCAGCTATCCTGCACGAATGACGGCAACCACCAGCGAGCAGGGCATCCTCCGAGGTGAGAGAGACACAAGCTCTGCAGAGAAAGTGTCTGCAGCGGCTCCTGGGTTTCCTGGTTAAGAGACTCCTCCAAGTCTTGGCTTCCTATTGGTAAAATGCAGACATAATAATAGTACTTAAACCTCAAAAGGTTGTTGGGATGATCAAAGGGACATTATGTGGAAAAAATTAAGTGCAAGGCCTAGAATGTAGCAAACACAAAAAAATGGTAGCCATTATTATGGGTTGGTATTACAGTAGCCTTTGTATTCTGGGTCTTTTAGGACTAGTCTCATTTAAAATATTCTGCCCCAAGATAGGACAGACATTTTTGGTTAGGAAAACATGGTTGCACATGTGATCTCTATTAAACATCTTAATACCTATATACTATCTTGTATTTTAATAAATTCAGCAAACAGGTATTAAGTGACTACTGCATGCAATCATTTGGCTTGGCATCAGAGGCATTTACAGATGGGTAACAATCTTATGGGGGAGAGAAACATAAAGAGCCAACTAAAATGTAAGGCAGAATGAAATACACATTATGAAGGCACCTAGAAAGATCTACAGGTATGGCAAGGAAGGTCAGGTCATTTCTGACTGAGGTGGTGTCTGATTCGACCTGGAAAGTAGAGTGTGAGCTTGCTAAGCAGAGAAGCAGAGCGTTTCAGGCCATTCCAGGCCTCGGGGACATAATTCGCTGAGGCTCTGACTCCCTGAAGTGCATGGCTCACTCAGAGGAAAGAGAAAAGAACAGTGTGCCTGCAGAGATGAGGGACGTCGTGAGCGGGAGAGGAAGCTGGGAAGGCATTTGGGGTCAGATTATATATAATCTTGAATGTAATGCTAAGAAGTTAGCATTTTGCTCCATAGGTAACATGGTTCCAACTGTATCCTCTATATGAAGCGACTCAGTATTTTGTCACGTTTTCTCAGGTTTGGCTTAGGGAAGACAGGTGTGATGTCTACAGTCATCTGATTGGCTGGGTTTGCAAGACTAGCCCTCCATTTGCCTCCACCTCTTTAAGGACATTTTCTTCCACGTGGGCTCGATTGCCAACAAGTAAGTGGTCGCAGGTAGTTATGACTATTTCTGAACACCCAGGTGTTCTCAGAGATAGGATTAATTACGAAAGCGGGATTAGTATAAATATCGAGATAAAATGAGGTATCTTTCTTACAAATTCTCCACTCGGGTTTTTCTCCACTCTAATCCTACTGAAGTTTGAAGAGTTTCTTCAACTGATTCTGAGTGTTTACCTTTGATATTTTATGTCAAAATTAGGGGACACACAGAGTCCTCCTTTTCAGGTGTTTTCCTACACGTTGAACAACCTGCTCATTTTCTTTTGCTCCAACGCCTCTGATAAGAGAGTATTTCGATGACTTGGACTTTCTCCTTTGGGCAATGGTGCTGTGCTCAGCACTCCAATACCCTGACCTTCTACCTCTCTTTCACCTCTAGTATAATGAAGAAATGACCTTCTCCCCATCCACAGGGCTGCGGCAGATAGGATGCACTCATTCAGAGCAGCAGTGCAAATCTCCGACACGAAAGGTCTGTCAGCCCCTTGACCAACTGACTTGGGGATCTTGGCAACGAAGGGGCTGTTACGCAAATGGCACAGAGACCTCTGCTTCTCTTTGAAAGAGACTGCTTTTAAAGGAACACGAAACTGCAAAAATACTGGCTTGTATTAGAAGATAACTTCACGTTAAATGTGTTTGAAGGAAAAGAAGAAAATCGAAGAGAACCATGAAGTCATTTCAAGACTGATGCTGAGCTGTCCTCTCAATCATTTCCCTGGAACTTAGGCTGATGAGAGAAAGTATCTCTCCCGTTGTCACAATTTTCTCTAGGGTATTTCTGAAAATCTTTACTCTGGTTTCAGTGATGGGGGAAAAAAAAACCCCAACAAAACCTTGTTCTCCATTTCAGTAAGCCAAAAATCCAATCTCCAGTTGTTTACATTCTCAATCTCCTTAAAATGTCAGGATCATATATATTTTATATTCTGCATATTTTCACTTATTATATCATAAGCATTCCCCATGTTCTTGAATACTCTTCTAAAATACTATAATAGCTTCGAACTATTCTTTCAGTTGAGTGTATCATACTTTGTTTAACCAATCCTCTACTTTTGGTCTACAGTTATTTTTTGTAATTTTTTACCACTAAATAATGGTAAATATATATATATATATATATATATTTTTTTTTTCTTTCTTTCATCTCATCTCTGATCACAGTCTTAACATAAATTTCCTTAAGTATATAATCACTGGGCCAAGGGATAGAGTACCTTTAAGGACTTCTCTCCACATACTGCTAAATTGTTCTATGCCTATTTCCCATGTGTGAAATGTTTGGTGACTGTTGCTTGAAGGTTTCTATGAGAAAAGCCATTATCAAATTGACTAGAAGCAGCAACTTCTGTTATCAAAGTAAATCTATTGTTATCATTATCGGAATGGATTATTTTGTTTGCCTGAATACAGCTGATCACTGAGTTTCACTTTAAGTTAATTAGATGAACTATCAATTGCAGAGGTTGTGAAACACAGGTATTAGACAACAAGCTAATCTAAGTAAGGGAGGCCCTGCTGCAAGGCCTGTCTTTCCACCACCCACCACCCAGGGTAACAGCAGCAGCTGAGAGCAGGGGAGTCGGAACGTGGTCTGGCTGGTAGATCTGTCATTTCTGAGTTCAAAGCCTGACTCTGTACCCTGGTAGCTGGATAACTGTGAGCCAGGCTCCTTTTTCTCCTCTATGTAATGTGGGTAATAGTGCCTCAATTCGAAGGATATGTGAGGATTAGGTGGGACAAGACACTTATCACAGTACCAAGTGAATGGTGAGCATCCAGGAAGTACTTATTTTTTAAAATTATTAATTCCAAGCTCACAATTGTCTATGGAACTTCAATATTTGGAGAGAAGATGAAACAGGAAATAAACCATCTAATTAGGACCAGAAGTTTCTAAACTTCACACAGCTTTTTAGCCCTCTGTGTTGGTAAGGCCATTGGAAGTCAAGATCATCATCATTATCGTCATCATCACCATCATGGTGGTACACAAGGCCGAACGGGCTTCACAGACAAGGGCTCCAGGAGACTACTGCCTCCCACTCTGCGCTTGGTGCTGATTTTCTAGCGTGCGTTCTGGGCCTCAGGCCTCCTGCCAGCCCCACTCTGCCTCTTTAGGCAACAGGTTTGTGGGAGGAAGAATCAGGCCTCACGCTCTTGAGTCTCAGGAGTGCCCTTCTCGGCCCCAGACATGGGCAGGGCATTTCTGCCAGGGTAAGTGTTCTCCACACTTCAGCATCTGTTCCGTCAGAAAGTGGGCTTCCCTCGAATCCATTCCTTCCTTTTGTCGACCACAAACAAAAAGGAAGCAGCTGCAGAAGCACACGCAGACGTCGGGCCTTGGCAGGATGGCCGCCTGCATGGGGGAGCTAGGGGCCCCCTTCAGCGATCTGCTCCACACCTAAGCCCTAAGCAGGCAGGACACTAGAAATCTTTATTCCAGTTTCAGGTAAGGAGTGGGAAAGTATAATCAGAACACTATCTGCTTCGCTGTTCAACCAAATCGAAGTCGCCATCTTTACGGCGACGCAGCCAATGCAGCCCTGATTCCGAGAAATGGAAGAAATGGTTGTCTCCCATCTCTCCCCAAAGTGCTCTAACATCAGGCGGGGGCTTGGGTGTCCAGGTCTGTGCCTTGACTCCTTCCTATTTAGCTGCAGGTGTAGGACACATGCAGGGACAAAAAACAAAAACAAAAACAAAAACCCCATAGTTTTTAAAATGAATAAAATGGACCAAACGTAGGGGGGAAAACCTGGATATTTTATAGTTTTGTCTTTGGGATGTCACTGGGTGTTAAGAAACTCATAATGCTGGCTTACTCCTTCTTAGAACATCATGAAATGATTCCTCATCGTCAAGGTCAGCCACATTTGAACGCCTGTGCCTTGTGAGTCCATGAATATGGTCTGCATTGGGAAAAGGTTAAGTTTCACACCACAAGTTACATGAGGGACCACTGGCAACGGCTGAAAAGAAATCCCAAAGTCCAGCTGGGAAAACTGAACTGAACTGGTCCTGCTGAGGCTAGCCCTCCACCCCAAGGGAGGACCTTAACCATCCTTGGCCCATCTTTCAACCTTCTCCTCTGTCACAGACGCACACACGGAGCACCACAGCCCGTGGCTGCCCGGGCCGGCACCACAAAGGTAAGGGACTGCGGCTGCCGCCACCTGAGTCATACCTCTTGCGGCTCTGCGTGTTGAGTGTTGACCTTCCCTGTCCTTGGCCTTTGTGTGCGGGCTCTGCTCAGGTAGGAGGCAGTAATACGCAAGTGGGATTTAAGACATCAGCAGCTCATAAACCCGTTGCCCAAGACCTTCACTTGACCTTCTGTTAAATTCATTAAACAAGGAGGCCATTAGATGGAGGTGGTTCTAATACCTAAGAAAGCAAACAAAAACCTAAGTCTATAAAGGCCTCACTGAGGGATCAAACCTAAGGACAACCAATCATAAACAGCCAAGTGCACTTTTCCAAGTAAGGCAAATAGGTCACAGCCAAACAAATAATGTCCTTGCTTTGCCTCTGCCTTTTCTCAATTCTCTGTAAGTCTTCTTCCTTAGTTCCTGTCTGTGGAGCACTCCTAACCATTTCTGGTTTGGTGCTGCCCCATTTGAATTGATTTTTGCTCAGATAAATTCTTAAAAAAAATTTTAATATGCCTCAGTTTATCTCTTAACACCTCCTTCACCCTGCTCTTTTTCTTTTTTCCATAGCATTTACAACTAACACATTGTATACTTCACACTTATTATGTTTAACGTCTGCTAGAACGGAATGTAAGCCGCACGAGGACAGGCATCGTTCTCTTTTTCGTACATGGATATTCTAAGCATTTAGAACAAAAGTGGCTGGCACACAACACGTACTGGATAAATATTTGTTTCATAGATGGATGCTTATTAGCCATTCTAATTTAGATTCTAGTTAAGCAATTGATAAGTCCGTGGGCCAAGACCCATTCATCTATTTGAAGTATTTACCCCCACCCTCTCACCCCTCAGGCTCAAAGCCTCTCCGAGCATCCACAAAGCAGTTAGCTCTGACATTGCCAAACAGTCACTGTCACTTGGTAAAATTGAGGAGGAAGTAAAATATTTACTGAAGCAGAAACTCTGGGGGGCAGTAGCCTGGGCTGTTTTCACTTAACTAATGATGCCCATTGACACCCCACACCCACCTCGGTATTTATTTCAGAAGCAAAACAACCAAGTGTATGATTTCGATCCTTGATTCAAGAATATTCAAGGTTTCTGTTAAATGTACAAATTGCTCAGAGTGCCACTAACTAAGACGAGAAAAGATCCCTGCTTAAATGGCTTTCCAGCCTCAGAAAGCCTCCTACGTTTGTTTTCAGTGCGTGTTTAACAATGGTTTTAGAAAGTATGCAAGAGAACAGAGGACAAAAATAAGATTATACTGAAGCTGGGATCTCTCAGTTTCTTCCTGTTGCTGAGCGGTAGAATTAGGGCAAATATATAATTTTTTTGCCCAAACCAGGACAAGTGGCATAAACTGGGACATCTTGGGCAGATTGTACATACGGTTGTCTTAGATATAATCAGCTCCTATCACATTTGAAGATGGGAAAGATTAGGGCATCTGAAATGTCAGAAGTTCTGTAGTTTACATCCTCCTTGGTTTGATTTCTAGGGTCACAGATGTTGATCAAAATATTCACATTGCCAATTTACACTAATTTCACTAGTTTGTAAGTATCAGGCGAGAGCGTTCAATAAATGACCTAGCAAATTAATCTATTTCCCCCCATTAGTTTCCGACTCTTTAGCATGACAATATCAGAGACCCTGTTCAAGCAAAGGCCAGGCAAGCTGTGGAGCTGATGCTTTCTGATTCCTCCTCCTCCGAGAGGCATCTGTCTACTTGCACCGCCCCCAGCGCACTGTCCCCTCCTCTTTCCAACCAGGCCCCTATTTTTCAGTTCTTGCAGTACAATCAGAAGAAGTGAAAGAGGACCCTGATTTTCCAGGGGGACCAGGCAGTATGAAAAGGTAAAGAAGTCTTCAACATCATTAGCAGTTCATCTTCTAAAACCTCAGGGCAGCCTCTAGGCAGCCCTCTGCAACCTCCTCCCCCGCCGCTATCCTCTTTTGGTGTCGGCTTATCAAATTAATGAAGCCTATCTAGATGGGAGGAAGTTGGGGTAGAAGACTGGCTTAAGGAGCAATTCAATGCAAGCCCCTCCTTCCCTTTAAAAAAGAAGTACAAATAATAGAGTGGGGGGGTCGACCAGAATTTCTTTCTTTTAGAAAGAGAAGAGGACAGGGAAAGGGTGTTGGGGGTGGGGTGGGCTGGGGGCTTGCTCCTAGATTGCCTCCTGGTTCCCTGAAGGAGGAGATGTCTATTTACTTTCCCTGACTGAACATTTGCATGTTAAAAAGGCGCAGTTCCTTTGTGGGCAGGATTTACCGGGACCGCATTTTCTACTTGACAGAGCCGAGTGCTGGGCTAGGGCTCCAGGTGAAGGATAAAGCAACTTCCCGACGTTCCCTCTCACCTTTTTATAGGACAGTGCCCTCCCTCACACAGAGTCTCAGGGAGGCCAGGGTGGGATTTCTGCGACACTGTGCCGAGTGTGTGTGTGTGTGTGTGTGTGTGTTGGGGGAGGGCAGGAGACAGATCCCACCCCATGGCCGTGGGCTGTGAGGCTCCCAAGCGCCAGGCAGTGAGTGCCATTAAAGCCTCCCCATTCCCCCGGATCCGGAGAGGCAATTTTCAGCGCGAGGTACAAAACACATCAACATCTCTCATCACGTCACTGACCTAAATATAGACAATGACTTCAAGGGGAAAAAAAGTTGCACATTCTTTTATACCTGCAAATGCAGCAGAGCTCTTCAAACCAGCACTGGCAGTGAGGAACAATAGAGAACCAGTCAGATGTGAAGGGAGAAGAGAGGAGAGAAGGGTGTTCTAGAATGATCGCTGTGATAAGGCCATGACAGATTCTCAGCTTAACATCAATCCTCATTTGTAATCTGGGGCCCCCCATATGGCCCTGGGAGTGCTTTTGTGGCCCTTGGCAGCTTTTCCATGGGGAGTTCTGGGGGGAGGGAGGGGCCATGTGCCCTGGATCTGCCAGTCTGGTCTCTTCACTGGGTCAGGCAGGTCTCTGAGTCAAAGTAAGGGGCCACTTGATTGAGAAGCCATTTGCTTCCCGTCCTAGAAGAGCGTGCTGTTGGTTTCTTTGTTGTTCTTGAGCGGCTGTCCCTGGCAGCCACTTTTAGCCCTCCCTGATCCCAGCCTGCCACTTTAGCATCCTGACTCCATGCTTTCTTCCAGGTCACCTTAGGCAAAACTCACGGACAACTGGAAAGCTGATGTGGGTCGGCTCACTTGTTTGCGCCATGAGGGGTGTCCAGAAGGATGACTTTTCCCTCATAGTATGAACTCGCACTTGGGTAGAGTCTTCTAATGCTAAGTTCGTAAGAGTGCTTTACCTTTTTATTAACTGGGGGATGGTTCACCTGCTGGGTGAACAGAAGGGCCATATTAGAAGCTTTTATGAACACGAATCCTTTAACTAGGGACCTTGAGAAAGATATCTGAACAAAAGCTGAAGTATGGAGGTTTGGAACGGGTGTTGTCAGCAATTAGGACACAATTGTGGGTAATCAATCGCTGAGGAGAAGTCACATGTCTCTCACATATTTCTACTGCCCTTCCTGTTCACTCAGACAACTATCTGCCGAAGAACAGCCTGTGTGGAGGCTGTGAGGGAACCGGCAAGCACTTCAGGCTTCAGTGGTCCACAACTCCAGTATTTAGGCTGAAACACAAACTCATGCTCTTTTGTATCAGCAAAGCGTCCACGAATGCGGCCATCGGTTTGTTTCTTCAGAGAGCACATGTGACCATTGTAGAAACATATTATATCCTCACAAAAAGAGCCTCATCCTTTGGAAAAATAATAATGGAAAATCACAGAAAGAACACACCTTATACAAGATCATAAAAGGAAGCTAAAGGCACCACTACAAATGAAACAAAATGAAAACAGTGAAAAGAATCCCAATGAGAGTGGAGGACAAAAAGATAGTAAACCAGAAGCTCTAGTCAAACACAACAATGAAGAAAAGGTTTTGGCTGAAGCAGAACTGTATGTGCCCGAGCTGAGTGCAGTCTCTGTGCACGACAGTCGGGATGGTGACATCGCCGTGGCTTCCCTGGCACGGGGAACCCTGTGGGGCTCACGGCTCTTTTAAAACGTGATGCTGAATCAGAGCACGGAAAACAGGGGGCTACGCGGCCTCAGAATTAAAGACACTTGAAGGGTGACAGAAAAAAAGCAGCTCTGGGTTTCAAATACCGGTTTTAGGTTACCATAAACCAGAACAGGAATCTAGTTGCTTTATGATTTCTAAAAAAAAGAGAGAGAGAGAGAGAGAGAGAGAGATTCTCAGCAATGCCCTCCTTCAACAAAGACTGAATGCTGATAGTTTCTAACAAAAACCACTGGGGTGAAGTTACTTGGAGATCCTGACACAGTCACAAGGAAGTCTTTCCAGAAAGTTTGTTTTTACTGGGGTTCTGCTTCTCCACATAGGCCCTTGGAAGTACCCTCTCTGAGATAGGTGCGTGCAATTAAAAATTACCAGCGAATGAGGGGAAAACAAATAGACAATAATTTGGTCAAGAAGAAATACGCCCAGAGTCATTTTTTTTCCAGTCCAATATCTTCGTTAATTAAGCATTTTCCAACCTATGCTGAGAATACTAATAGTCATCTAATACTATACTACTCATTACTAATAAAACATATTTATGAAATGGAAATATAATGTGCCTATTTCCAAAATGTGGTTATAAATGACTTACTCTAAGCCACAATTTAAAATGGTTTGAGAAATGAGTCTTTAATAAAGAATTGATGAGGATGATGACTGCTGATAATAATTCTATTTGGTGAGATTGTGTGGTTTGCTATGGCAATTTGAGCTGAGGTGATTGCCTCAAAAATTACTGCAAGTAACTAATATAAGGACATTTAATTGATGATAAATACAGCGGTGGTATGTCAACTCTTGAAAAACTGAGCATGTAATTGAAGAAGCCAGCATCGTCCTGCCTGCTGATTAGAGTCAGTCATTATAGCGCTGTCAGGATGTTATTTGTCTGACCTATCTGCACATAGTAGGGATTTAAAAAGTGAGTGAATAAGCACATATAATTATTCCTCAATGGGGGTTCCTATATGCAATTATAGTGAATCATAAGCCCATTAACATTTAGAAAAAAACAATTACAATATGGCTTAGGATAGAGCCATAACGGTATTTGTAACAGTCAGCGTAGATAGCGCGCTCAGACGGCTTCGACACTAGGACACCGGGATCTGCCTGAGCTTTTGGGAAGGCGGAGAAAAACAACCAGCAAACCGCTGTTGCAGCGGTGCTACTACACTAATAGGTCAGGGTGTCCTGACTGGAGCGAAGCGTTTGACGTAATCTCTTTCACTATTCTTTTGAAGGAAGAGAGTTACATGTGCTGGCAGATCCCTAGAGCTGTCGTACACACATATAATCTTTACTAAATACTAAGCACCGTCTAGGTGGTGAAATGCCACAGAAAAAGCAAACCCCTGACCCTCACGGAGCTGAAGTCTAGGGAGGCCAAGCAAACGAAGCACCAGTTAGACGCCACATGATAGATGATCCATGGTGCGGTGACAGTGTGCTGTAGGTGCTTTGGGGAGATGAAGGTGGACCGTGGGCCGGAGAAGGCTTTGCAGGAGACACGATTCTCTTTTCTTTACAGTTTATTTTGCTTGCTGATGAATGATGGTCTCTATGTATAATCGAAAGCCAAACCAAACCGAAAGCATGCAAGGAGCGCTGGCTTCCAGGGTTGGTTACGGGCTGGAAATCCTCGGCTATGCCCCTCCCTCGTGATCCTGACAGAGGTGATTCTTTTTTTGTTTGTTTGTTTTGCTTTCTATTTCTGATTTTACTCCTCTTGACTCTCTGTCCATTGACGCATATATTTTTTTCTTTTTTCTTTTCCTTTCTCCCCCACCCCCGTTTTGGCACATGATGGACATACTGTACAAGGGGAAGAGGTACAGCATAATGACTTCATTGACATTGTGAAATTATTACCAAGTTAGTTTAGTTAACATCTATCATCTCATACAGATATTAAAAGAGGAAAAGAAAAAAAGGGTTTTTTTCTTTATGATGAGAACTCTTGGTACCTACTCTCTTAACGACTTTGAAATCTACCATATCTACCATGCAGCAGCGTTAGCTCCAGTCATCCTGTTGTACATTACACCCCTAGCACTAATTTATCTTATTACTGGAAGCTTTATCTTTTGGTCACCTTCCTCCAATTCCTCCTCCCTCCTAACCCCACCTATCTACAAAGTGGTGCTTGCATTAAGCCTTAGAAGAGAAACAGAAGTTTGGGAGTCAGAGAAAGAAGGCCAAAGCCTTCCAGGCAGAGAGATCGCCTGTATGAAGACATGGAGAACAGCCGTATTTGAGGAACTGCTGTGGCGGGTCCCAGAGGCTGCATGAGTGAGGGAAAGGAGATGAGGCTGTGAAGGCTGACAGCGGGCAGATGATGAAGTTGGATGACATATCAAGGGGTCTGGATTCTACCGTGTGGTGATGGACAACCCCTGGAGGAATTCTGCTCTCCATTTGTATGAGTGATTTGTATACTGGCGTAGTAAGAAGGAAGAATGACAATTACAAGGAAAAAAAAAAAAGCTTAGCAGGCCAGGAAAGATGAGTATTAATACTTGAATACACAGATTCACAAATATCACTGCTCTTATATGGCGCTGGGAAAGTCTTGTCTAATGTGGTTCATATTAAAAGATTTGAGGTTTTTAATTGATGCAAGCACTTGGAAGCTGCAGGAAAGTTGCGATAATTTTTACTAAATTCTGCATTGGTCAGATATTTGGGATCTTAGACACAGATCTAGGAATCTTACTTTTAAACATATGTCAGTTTTTATGAGCATGTCTGAGAGAGGACAACCTTTGTAACAAAGGGCTGGACAGTCATGTTAATAAAAGGAATAATGGAAGGAATAGGGAATGGCCAAGTTGGGAAAGAGAAGGCAGAGAAATATGACAGTTTTGTTAGTTCTCTAAAGGCTTTCATATGAAAGGAGTAGATTTACCCTGTGTCACAACATCAGAACAAGGTGGAGGTGTATGTGGAGACTGGTTTCAGCTGAATGTAAGCAAGGACTTTCAGATCATTCCATATGCAAAAAATGGAAATGACAAGCAAGGACTTGATAGTCATCCTGACAAAGAATTCTGGAGGAGATTCTTGCTCTTGGCAAGAGGTTGAGCTAGATGACCTTGACAATCCTTTCTACCCCCAGATCCCATAAAGTTGTCAGTACAGCTTGGCTCTATCAGATGTCTGTAATTTCAAAGTAACCAATGATCCCATATAAGTTATATCTCTGAAAATCTAGTTCATGTTAAGATAATCACCAACTATTTTGCACATTGTGGTTTTTGAGAAGAGTCAAAAAATAAGACCTGATCCTATCATCTCTTCTTTCCTTAAGAAGGCACTCAACGTGATCCCATGGACAAATACTGACCTCTTAGGAAATTGGTGTTTGAGCCCAATTTGGCATTAGTTAGGACACAGAAATCATCAGAAATAGTTATACGAACAATGGAGCTTAAAATGTACTTCGAGAATACAAAGGATTCCTTTCAACTATGAAACCAAAACAATAAAAGTGATATTGATGAAGCACGTAGAGCATATTGGGTACTCCACATTCTGGTTTCCAGGCTCTAAGAAGATTAGCAAAAAAATGAGAATTTTCTTTTCCAAATTTGCACCAATGGCACAATAATGATCAACAAAATCCCTCAGAGAATAGGAGAGGTTTCAACTTTCATAAGCAAGGGACAATCAATGAGGTCATGATGAGGAGGTCTCCAATTACTTGTTGCTAAACCAGCAGAAATATCAATTTCATTCACCAGAGATCTATTTCCACCTATTATTTATTATAAAATCCTCAGGGTAAAAATTAACTTTAGACCGCTGTTTTACATTTTTAATGATTTTTAAAAGCTCCAATGAAGGTCTCTGGCTCTGTTTTGGGCAAAATAACACCTAAAATAACACCTAAAATCTTAAGATGAAAAATCTAGATGACCCAAATATTTTAAGATGCACTGACACCAAGTCCCAAACCCAACCCCGAGATCCCTATTAGAACCTCCAGCATGAGATGATCCTGTCTCCGTGCGCTCTGTTCTCCCATATGATAAACACACCGTCCCCTGCTTATTGATAAAGGCATCATACAGAGCAACATCTTCTATCACTGACCATGAGGATGGGGCCTTGTTGATTCCAGTGACGAAACGAGAACCAGAAGAGTACTTTGCACCTGACAACTGCATGAAATATACGTACACACTGAAACATAACCTTACACCCGAACACGGGTCTTCTCCCAGTGTGGCCAAAGCCAAGATTCTGAGCATGTGGCCAGGAAAAAAAAAATCATTCACACTGAACACGATAAGCCGAGGAACAAAGGCCAGCACCATTCCAGGTTGACTCCCCACACATCTGAGTATGGTTTGTTTTCCTCTACATTGGTGGGAGGCTTGAGGGAGGGCTTGGGATGTAGCTACTGTCCATACCTCTCCTCTCCCTCGAGAGAGTCTCGAGATGCAGTAAATACAGCAGGAATTTTGCCTGGTATCTTCTTGCTAAAACTTCCGCCTCTAAAGTAAGGATGTAAAAAGTTATGACTTAAAAATATTTTTCCTTAAGAGGGAAGACCTTCATATTAAAATGAAATGTGTAGAAAAGCAGAGGTCCACCTGATCACATAATCTGTATAAACAAATGATCTTCCAGGTTGCTTGGCGGTAAGTTTGAGTATCTGAGATCTGTGTGTCTCATCTTTCCGTGACCAGCATGGGCTCTTTCTCTAAAATTTTAATAATAACCTTGGAAGGAGGGAGACACATCTCCTTTATTTCTAGTTAAGAGAAACAACAACAGGCCAGAGAGCATAACAGTAATTTATGATTTTGCTGCTGTATTATCATCCAGTAATAAGTGCAACTTGAAACTGCCAATTATCTCATAAGAGGGGTATCACCTTTTCTGCTGTGAATGACTACATCAATACAGGCGGTTTCCGTCCCCTTGCTCCTCCACATGTCACCAGCGGCTTTTCAGCAGCAGAAAGGAGCCAGGGCAGCACACAGGGAAAAAAACAAAAACAGTCAAGACACAAACACTCAAGTTAGCCCAGCCTCCGGCTCGGGAAGCCAGAGAAGGGCCAGAGGAAGATGAGAAAGAAAGGGGGCGGGGAGCAGCAAGGCACCGCCCTGAGCAGTCGGTAGGTCACACACACGCGGTGCTCGGCAGCAAACTCAGTTTACAAAGAGACATCTGTTCCATTACTCCAATGCATTGTGGCTAATTACATCCTGGCCCGTCTGTGAAATGACAGCCACTTATTCTCCAGTGAACCGTAAAATCTGTACATGTTCGATTCGGGGAGTGGGAGAGCAGAGGAGTGGAGCAGCCAAGGGGAAAGAGAAAAGACAGGAGAAAACCGAAGAAATCACGCTTTCCGGCGAGACGGTCCTGGTCCTCCCGGCAGGAAGATGATGAGAAACAGTGCTTCCACCCGGAGTTCAGAGGCCCTAAGTCGAAGATGAAAGAATTTGTCCTCCCAGCTGTTGCTTTTCCTTCCTAGGCAAAGACCGCAGTGCTGGGGGTGGGTGGCTCGCAGCTCTCCATCATCATTACCCCAGGGTTGTGGCTTGGGGACAAACCGACTTGCCCATTTGCTTCAGTCTCGAGGGCCTTGTAAAAAGAGGCAGCTGGTCAGAACCAGGGTGAGGCGGCTGATGGGGTGGGGGTGGGGGTTCTCCTCTAAGCTCTTAGGAAAGTAAAGAGCTGCATCCACTCTCACACAGGGACCCTGCGTGAAAGTGAAGCGTCTCTGAGAGATTGTGGGCGGGGGGTGGGCTTCCTGAAGAGTGGGAAGAAATCTACACCAAGGATTTTTAAGAAGAAAAATCAGGGATAGAAGCTGGAAGAAGGAAAAAAAAAAGATGCTCTCCCTTGTTTTTGGTTGACATTAAACTTGATCCTAAGGAAAATCCAAAATCACTAATGCAACTTGGTGACGGGTGCGAGGGAAACAGAAACGGAAAATAGAGCATGCTGCCATTTTGAAATCAGACTTCAATCCACTGTGGGTTTTAATGGGAAACTTATCTTCATTCCTACACAAAAGCTTTCTGCCTGAGGATTTATACTCTTCTATCAGAATCTGTATTAAGCAGCTGAAGATATTATGGGTTTGTGGCGTGGTTAAACATTGATCTTTCGTCCCCTTGGAACAATACTACATTCTGTGGATCCCACCGCTGGCGTGAAGGATCTGGCATGTCTCTGGAGGGGAGGGTTGCACTGTAGTTTCTACTTGCTGTCACCACTAGACACAGCCCGTTCCTACTCCTGGACACCCAAGCGGCCAGCCCTCTAATTGACGTGGGGACAGCGGTGACCAGCCAGGGCTGTCTGTGAAACAGTGCTTCTCAAGCTTGAAGGTGCACAGCAATCGCTGGGACTGTGGCAAAATGGAGATTTCTGATTCAGGAGGTCCTGGGTGTGGCCTGAGCTTCTATCCTTCTAGCAAGTTCCAAAGTGAAGCTGAGACAGCTGGCTCCGTGGAGAGCAGCAAACCTCTAAAATCCGCCCCTCCCCATACACACACACTCTTGCCCAGTATTAGTTGGGCTAGTGTGGAGGAGCAGTGGAATAAAGCAGAGTGGGTTGAATATGAAGCAGTGCATATAAGCATGCTGGGGACTTCACTAATTTCGAGTCAAAGTCATTTTCACAAGTCTGTATTGACCACACAGATCATCAAAGGGTGACCGTCCTTTGTCGGGTGAGACCAGAGGGGAATTCAGTAAAGTTAGAGAGAGGGTGTGAAACATGAAATAGCCCTGATTTTATTTTTTACTCCAAGAAGTTGATGTTGCTTGGTTCACAGGGGAAAAAAATAATCTTAAAAGAGTCCTGGGCGTTCACTCACGTTCTACCAATACATTTCCAGTTGGGTGAAGAAGCACACAGCTCTGGCAAAAATCCCAGGGGTGGGGACAGGCGAATAAGGCCAGGGGATCTCCCCTCTTCTAATGTGCGTTCTTGCATATAGTAACTGGGATTTAAATGAAACTTAACTGAAGTTTAGCTAAAGTAAATGTCTTCTGCTAAGAGCAGAGGCTCAGGGAGCAAGCTGACCCTTTCCTCCCGGCTCGGAGGAGACCCAGGTGCTAGCCAGGGGATCAAGTACTCCTGGTTGCAAGCATGTTTATAGTTCCGTCCTGTGTGGTGGTGACGGAGTTTTCGCTTATGCCTCGGGGAGCCTGATGGGACATTACAGATTCTAAGTGTTCAATGAATGCTGCTAACTGACTACAGATTCCCGAGTTCAGCTGTCATTTATTATTTGAGGTGTCCTAAGACTGATTTCATTTTGGTCTTTGCCGTCTTCCTTCCAGAGCCTGTGGGTTTGTACGAAGCACAAAGCTCTGAGTAGCCTGTAATGCGTTTGCAGGTGCTCCCAGCAGCGGGGGCAACATGGAGACACCCAAGACGACACTACACGTTCACAAGCTGGGAAAATAGTTTTAAGGCTGAAAGGAGCCTAGAAATGATCGAATTCAGCCTCCCCATTTTACCAGTGCAGACCGTCCCCATTCTACTCGATGACCTATAGTCACTGAGACAAAAGGAGTACCTGGGCACAGTCAGCTCCTTGACTTGAACCCAATCTTCCTAAATCTCATTTGGGGGTTTTCCTAGTACATCCTGCTGCTTCTCACCCAGGTTTAATACAACTTTTCCAAAGAGGCCCTTCCTTCATGTCCTTCATGCAACAACAGAAGAGTCAAATATTATTCCCACGAAGAAGGAACATACTGTGGCTTAAAAGAAGCAAATCTAAATGCAAAATTTTAAGAAAAAGTCCACCTGTATAATGGAAAAGAGAGTAACTTTAGATTTCAGGGAGCCGATACTCAGGAACACGTTTTTCTGCTTACGGTTGAAGGTAAGGAAGCCCCGGCTGAGGCGATCTGGGCCCGCAGGGGAGGGTGCTACTGGGGCCCTGTGAGAGCGGGCAGATCACGCGGAACGTTAGCATGGAGGCCAGGAGACGTGCTGGATCGCTGTGGCCCTTGGCGCTCCAGGGCTGACATGCCCGTAAGAAGATGGCAAGACTCACTGTTCTGTCTCCTTACTCAAACAGCGGTTTCTATAGATAAACCACATTAGAAAATGCACCAAAAATAATAGGTACATAAATAAAACAGATACATACAAATAAGAACAGAAAGGTGTTAAAGAGACCAGACAAACATTTACATTTCGGCCACTCAGTCTGTCTGCTTTACACCCCTACCATCTGCCAACTTATCAGTAAAAGCAACCAATCTAGAAAGGGCAGTTGGGAGAAACACATCAATCCCATAAAACCCCAGACCCACACGGTATAAGATGACACAAGCAGGCGTTAGGTTGGTGATAGGAAATACCCTCAGAGGGTAGTTATGAGAACTATTTCTAATTCAAAACAACAGTGATAATCAACTTTATTCAATTATCCACTTCTGCTATCTTGATGCCATGGTTGGGGGTGGTCAGATTACCAATTAAAAATGGAACACCACAGTTCCAGCAAGCAAGCCCCAGGGGCTTAGCAAAGTGTTAGAGCCCTCCTTCGATAGGATAGTGAGGGGCCCTTCTTGGCTGTCTGACACCTGTGCATTTCTCCAAAGGCCCAGGAATGCTGGAGAGCTTGGACTAACTTTATTCTCGATGGAATAGCTCATTACTCTCACTTACAAAACAATACTGTTTTTATTATGATTCAACTATTTCTCCAAAAAGGTAGGAAGTACTTACAGACCTTTCATTTGCTGAAGGTTACTAACCCCTGCCTTACCCCAACTGCAATCTCTTTCCTACAAGAGCACAGTCCAACTCTGAGACAGGACAGGAGAAGAGCTTTCTCCTACATTGCATTTGCAATTATTTTATAATGCTATTAATTGTAAGGATAATAAAAATTGTTACAGCTGAACAAAAAGTGTGTTGTCCTGTCTGCATGAGATGAAAGGATGGAGGACAGCTGACCCAAAGATCTGTCCATTTTAGGTTGTACTCCCAGTAAGGGAATGGTCTGGCTAGGCAAAGACTGGGTTTCTGGTACATTTTCCTGGATCATCATTACTGGGGTGATGGAAGGTGCTGGAGGCTGCCTTGTTCATACCCCTCTAACACATCTTCCTGTGTTTGGTTCCAAAGCTACTCTTAATAGCGATATTAGCATGTATGTGAATCTACTATTAATTTTCCACCAGATTTTTAACTTTCTTTTTTGGGCTGTTCCCCCCCCCCCGCCAAATGCTGCATTTCAGCAGTATTTCCCTACACCACAGATATTTACCTACACCATAGAGTCCCTCCTTCCCTCCTGTCTAGTATCATTTTGAGCCTAATTTTGGGGAGGACAGTACCCATTCGATATTGTTCAATCCTTCTTCTTCTTCTTCACCTCTGAGCACCCCTGCTTGGTCCATTGAACTAGTTTGGGAAAAGAAAGAGGTCTTTCTTAGAAAAAGGAATCCTAGGCTTAGTAAAATGCATTTCTGAGAAAAAGGAAATTCTGGAAGTGTTGCTGTTCAGGTCCCTGAGTATAAAATTTTTATTTTTGATTCTTCTACTCATTTGCTTTTTCCATTTTTTTTTCTTGTAAAATGGGCGTAGTGTCTAAATTTTCTATAGGAAAAAAGGTGTTATGTTTAGGACAAGATAACTGTTTTGTGCATTCTAGTTCCTTTCACTCTATGACAGAGAAGCCATTATTATGATTATTAAACACTCATGCCACTTTCAAAGCATCCCCCTAGAATCAAGATGCAATATACACTTCGCTGCCCTGTCTTATAATGGTGAGGTTAACGACGGAGATGTGGCCTGCTTGGCCACTTGATACAGTGTCAGTGACACAGCACTAAATAAGTTTCCGAGGTCTTCTGACCCGTGGCTGAAGTCACTTGAAAACATTCACTGTAAACGACCAGGTGGGCTAAGTGCCCAGCCCTAGCCAAATTCTCAATAAAGCTGCAACGTCTTTTCAGAGAGCAGATTTCTGGAAGCCAGGTGGCTTGCACATCTGCAAGTCTGGCTTGAGGACACCATTTGCAATCAAGAACCTGCTGGCATCGTTCCTTGTCAGAGCAGCCCGTGATCCCCACACATGCCCCTCCCCACTCCTTCCAGGGAACGAGGTCTGCTTGAAGAGAAGCAGACAGAAGCATTTGAGTCTCAGTCGGCACAGAAAGTTCATTGCTGTCCATCGACACACAAATCAGATCCTACAAGAGCAACGGGGTCAAGGGCTGAAGCCCTCTGGAGACACTTTCTTTACCAGAATGGGATTTAAGAATCAATTGCTTTTGGCACGTTACCTACAATTTTGCAAATCCGAACAATCGCGAACTAGCTCATCTTCTGCTACATAGCACCCCTAGTCCACCGATCTCTTCTTTTTTAAAAATGGAGGGCACTTTTGTTGGCATTCCTTCTATACCTCCCTCAAGAGGAATAGCGTTTGGGCGCAGATACGCAGCGAGTGCGCACACCCAGCATGTGTTTTCTCGTTCCCACCCTACATTGTTTGTTGAAATAAATATGGAAATAAGCCTGAGCAAGACAGCCAAGCCAGCCAAACTGAAATAAATTCATCACTCATGGGCTCTCAAGGGAAGGAAACCGTGCATTTTTTTCTAAATGATTATTTCTGAAGCACTGAAGGAATGGCTGTATCACTAATGAGGCCTGTACTCCATGGCTGCTGATTATAAATGACCTGCAAAGAGACAAGAAGATGGTGGCTAGGAAGGCGAGCCGCTGGGAAGGGGCCGGGGCCAGAGCAGTGGGCAGAGGCTGCCGGTGGTGGTAAGCAGTGGGGAGGAGGACCCAGAATCCACCCCTTGCCTCTCTGACCCAGCACGGAGCTCAGGACTTACTCTGTGTAAATTCAGGCGAATGGGAAGTTGTCAAAAGTGCCCCAAAGATAGAGAAGCATCCTATGTACAGGTACTTGTACCACCATGAACGTCTCTCTACTCCTGTGCATGGAAGCTCTTGGCAGCGTCCTGGGACCTGGAAGAGATCTGGACGGAGATGACAATGACACGCCCACCACACGAAGCCACTAAATGGTGTCACAGCTCCGCCCCTGAGATCTGGCCTTGACAGCTAGATTCTGGGAATACAGGAAATGAAAGTGTAGACACGGTTCATGAGATGCGATCCTTCGCCAGAGCTGGGGAATTCTGGGATAGGCTGACAACAAGGGACTTGTAAACTGGGTATCATGCTTGGATGGAGAAAGCCCTGACAGATCCCGAGGAAACTTCTCAGAGCTTCGTGATTCAATGGCACTCCTGTGTCATACGATGTGCTTTAGGAAAATGCCCAAACATCTCCTGGCGTGACCTGATGAGAATCACTCAGAAGAATCCACTGGGCAACGTTAACAGCAGCAGCTGGAAGGCCCGGCAAGGAATATTCTTGACAAATTAAATGACCCAGTCTCCAAGGGCAAGGGCAGAATGACAAGGTAGTTCCTTTGTAAAATGAGTATAAAATAACTCATGGGGATGTGATGTACAGCATGGAGACTATAGTTAAAAATACTCTACTGCATATTTGAAAGTTGCTAAGACAGTAGATCCTAAAAGTCTTCATCACAAGAAAACAATTTTTTTGGTAACTATGTATGATGACGGATGGTAACTAGACTTATTGCGGTGATCATTTGATAATGTATACAAATACTGTACACCTGAAACTAACATAATGTTGTATGTCAATCATACCTCAATAAAAACAATAAATAAATTGGGTGTATTATTTAGCCCAAGGAAATGCACTAATTAGCCTTACATCCTTATGGAAAGGGAGAGGCAGAAGGGAGCTTCTGCAGTCAAACAAAGACGCCATGGCAGGCATGAGATAGGTTAGCAGTGCGTGGTGCTGCCAGATGTTCCTGAAAGTATGGAAGGTGGTAGCTCTTTGCCCTTTGCAGCAGCGTGCTCTACGGAACCCTCTGATGGCGCTGTGCAGGCAGCTTCTCATCTGTCCTGTGCCTTCTGCACGTGCACGCATGGGTGGAGAGTCCCATGTGGCCAGAGCGAAGACCTGGGCTCCAGCTCTTGATTCGATAAGCACGCTAGCTGTTCTAGGTTATCAGCAACTGGTCCGGTCACAGTGATTGCAAAAGAACCAAGGATTCTGGAATAGCACCCTCCATTTCCTAACTGTCCATAGGGATAACACCACTAGAACCAAAAGACATGAGCTCGATCTAGTCACCAAATGTGTCAAGGCAATATTCATAAAAAAAAACACAAACAAACCCTAAAACAACAACAGAAAAACCAGAGGAAAAAGAAGGAAACAAAAGACTAAGTCTAAAGTTCCACTCCGTTGACTTCGCTTTTCAGCCTCGTTGGCTGCGGCAAGCGACGCGCGTGCACTTCACGCCCTCTCTGCAGCCCTCCTGGGCAACAAAGAGCAGTATGGTTAGCAAAGAGAAAAGCAACACACAGCAGGCCCCAGCATCCCTTTTCTTCATCACTGGGGTGGAGGCTATTTCCAGACCTCTCTCTCTCTCATCTTCTCCACGTACGGTCAAAGAATAAACAGGGGTTCTCGAATAATCCTAACAAAGAAAAGAATTAAAAGTCACCCATTCCAAGATGCAAGCTCCTTGCCTTGCCGCTTCCAACAGAGGAGCAGAGAGAATCCCACCAGATGCCGCCTCACTATCGTCTAATGAGTCTGACCCCCAGCTGCAGCTCTAAAAGGGTGCAACAGCGTGTCAGTGTAAACAGCTAAACCTAGTGTCATGTCAAGTGGTAACAAGGCCACTGCTGGTTTTTTACAAGCGCTGTGCACTTAGCAGATAAAAATGAGCATCCTATCGCTGGCCTCCACGAGTCACACTTATCAACAGTGAGAAGAAACAATGCTTTGTTTGATAGGTGTTGCTGGGTGCCAGGGATAGGAAGTCAAATTTCTTACAGGCTGCCCATTAGCATGATGAAAAGGCGAGGAACAGCTGCATTAACAGAATCCTTTTGCATGTGTCCACTGGTAAGCAGTTCAGAGCTTCCTGATGTTCCCGACAATAAAGAGAACTAATTACCCTCCACAATGCCACCTGGGCTTGAGACAACCAATGTCAGGAAAGGGCTTTGACAAACACATTTATTTGTCCAGGACCAAGTCCAGGGCCAGCAACCTCCATTCTTCCTGGTATCACAGTGGAGCCAGATGCACATGAGATCAATAAAAGGTCCCGAGTTCATTGCAGCCTGGGGGCAGTACCTGCAGACACGGCGTCCCCTGGGAGGACGGAGGCTTCCGGCCACAGCAGAGGCGACGCATCACAGCCCGCCCGGAGGACAGCTCTGCTCAGGCACCGTGACTGGACACTGAGCTTAAATCCTCATTTGAAGAGAGCGGAGAGCTTTGAAAGATGGGGAGTGGAAAGAAGGGGAGTGGAAAAGAAGGGAGGGGTGTTTTATCGATGCTAAGGCCCTTGCTTTTTAACAGAAGCATTGTAAGCACATAAATACCGGTTGACACTATCACCCCTTGTTTGAGATACGAGGAAACTAGAGCACAGAGAAAGTGACCATATCGCGTATCTGGAAAAAGGAAGAGAAATGGCATTTACTGAGCACCTAGTGTGTCCCAGTCATTTTCATATACATTATCTAGTTCAATGATTTCCACACTCCTAGGAGGTAGGATTTCTAGACATGCATATACACACACACACACACACACACACACACACACACACACACACACAGGCTAAGGAAAGTGAGGCTTAAGGGGATTAATCAACTTGCTCAAAATCACACCCCTAGGGCTGGATTCACGCCTCCATCCACCGGACGTGAAAGTCCCCGCTCATTGCCCACCAAGCTGTCAGTGCTAAGCACCGAGCCTGTGCAAGAAGCCAGGTGACCTGATTTTGGAGTTGCCGGAGTCCCTTTCTCAAGCTGCTGGACTTTTAGGAAGCTCTTGGGCTGTCTGTGGTCGGTCCAGCGCCAGCAGTGGGGCTTTACTGCGCCCAACAGCCCGCCTCCTCTTGTTAGTGGCAGACACGTTCTTCAACTTCTTCCTCTAAAGGAAAGGTAGGACTGAAACTATAACCAGTGGCATCTGTTTTTCCCCAAAGCTCTGTGTGTATCCACTTGATAACAGGGCTCTGACAACCACCTTATTTCCCTCAACCCGACTCCTCGGTGTACAGCCGATCTCAGCACGCCACAGAGAAAACATGCCTGTCTTTCTCCTGAAGGCGGGTGTGTTACAAAGACATGTCTCCTTTCTGGGTACATGTGCTCATGTTTAAAAAACACAGCAGACAGTGACTTGGAATATCACCATGTTAGACTTACTACTCAGTTCCAGTACAGGGAGGTACGGTGTTTCAAAAACTATGAACTAAAATGCCGACTGACTGCCAGATCTTAACTACCCACGTTTAAGGACAATGCAAAAACACCACCAGAAACCTGGTTAGTTAATATTCATGATAATTTCATCTAGCCCATATTTTTACCTTCTCAGTTCATCAGATCTATGTTCGAGAGAAATTTATGGACTGCCTATTCATAGATATAGGTAGTTATATATAGTTGGTGTTTTTCTAGAAGTTACTCGTAAGGTACCTTAATTTGTTTGCATTTTCTAATGAAACGGCTACTACCCCGAGTTTAACAGCCCAAACTCTCCTGCTTGGTCTGGTCCCATCCTTGTCTGGATCCCAGCTGTTTCATGGTGGGAACCTCCCCTCATTTCCCGAGACCTCACTCAGAGGCCTCATGAGGCAACCTCCTGTGGACGGCATTATGGCCACGGAGAAACAGCCCACCCAGCAAAAGAGAAAGCTTTGCCCACAGGGCCCCTGGGAAGTGCCATTTTCGTCTTCTATTGCACTGCACTGACATTTTTAAATTATAATGACTCCATATCCCAAATGAGTCCTAAGAACATTCTGAATCAGCTAATTAATAAATCAATTGCTCTTCAGGATGGCATTTATCAAATTCACAACTAATATGTGAGGTGAGGTTAGAGGGGAAGTCTGCAGCTGCTACGCCACTGGTAGAATCCCTCAATGTAGGATCAGCTTGTTCCAAAACCGTCGCCACACTCTGGCTACAAGTTAAGCACCTTCAAGTATCTATGCATACTATTTGAGTCCGTTGGGGCACAATTTCATCAAAGGAGACAACAACTTACAGAATAATGAGTCATTGCTTGAAAGAAGGAAGAACAGGAGCATCCCTACTAATCAGACACTTGGTGTCCCATATGGTGGTCGTAATTGAAACATCCTTCTGGTCACACTGTTGAACTAAGATTAAAATCAATTAGGCGCCATGGTTTAGATGTTGGTGGCATTCTGGTGTCTTTATCTTGTTCATTAGGCACACATACGAAATAGGGATCGACAAGACCAAGCTGGGCATACTCCTTCTCAGAGAGTAGATCACTGGTGAACTTCTCGATTTCTCAAGACCCGCACCTTTTCCTATAGGCTTCAGAATGACTGCCAACACATTTGGAATCGGTCATGACAATGAGGCCGTCAGAGCAGCATGTACGGCTCTCCATCATCTCGTAGCACCTTGTCCAATCTCCATTTCTCCATCCTAGACTGTACCTTCCCCATCAACACAGCCAACTGTCCTTCTTTTCATGCCGCCGAGGGGCTGGCATTGACAGTGTGGGTGCGACAGAGGAAATAACGGGGAAACAGCCCAGATGTGCAGGCCTTCAACAGCAGCATGATATGAAGTTGGACTGAAGGCTGCACGGCAGGGAGAGCAGAGGGGCAGCGAGCCCCTGCTCAGAGGCCAGAGGTCTGGGCAAAAACCTGTCACTGGTTTAGTCCTATTCTGGCCCACATCGTTTATCCTCTTTTCCTTCTTTATTTCATTGTGAACATGCTTTTTCTCCTGGAGGGGAATTTTTTTTTTTTTTTTAAAGAAGAGATAGTGGGTGTTGGCCATTCAGTTAAATGATTACTCAAGCCTCATGGCTCCCAGAATCCCATCCCGAGGGCAGATGTCAAGAGGAGAGTGAGTATATGTGTGGGGAATCAGCAATGCCACAGTCTAACAGAGAAGACAGTCAAAGAAGAGAGAAGATGGAAGGGGAGAAACAGGGAGGGCGAAAGACGAGGGGAAGGAATTAGACACACGGCTGCACTAGACAGTGTACATAGAGGGCGCACCAGCACAGAAATGGGAAAAGACATAAATTAAGAATGAAAATAGAAAAGAGTGTCTTTATCCAAGGTCAGGGTGTCTGAATCAGGTCAACTTGGCAGCGAGACCCAGGCAGGAATAAAAGTTAGAAAAATGAAGTGCAAGGAAATCATATTTTGCTGTATGACAAGTTCATTTCTGCACACAGAGGTGTCAGAAAGTTTCCATTAATGCCTAGATTCTCTCCATGACTGTACTAAGACCTCACACACTAAGTGCTATCCAGAACTAGACCGGCTTGAGACCGAGGCAAAGCAGGAAACCGCTTTGAATACAACTTCGCTCATCTCAGTGTTTTTGGATTTAAAACAGATGCTTAATTGAACTAAAGCACTTGTGATGTGATTCTTCTTTTCTATTTCGTAGTCCCGTTTCTAAATCTACGGTAAGTGGGATAGAATCGTTTCACTGGCACCCCCATGTCCTGTGCCCGACACTATGGTAATTCTGAAATACAAACTGAATAAATACATAGGTAGGTCATTTTCAAAATGATTTTTATTTGCTCAACAGATTGAATCTGTGCTGCAGTAAGATTACAGTTGGTTAAGCAAATCTTGAGTCAGAGTGAGGTTTATCAGGGTGATGCTGGTCTTTAACCCATTAGTCTAGAATATAGTTTTAGGGGCAGGAAGAAATTCCAACATCCATTTAAACAGAGAATTCACAGGGTTTGAAATGCCCCAAGCAGACTTTCTTACAGTTACTTGTGACAGTTTGAGAGCGATGAAAAAAAAAAAAAAACAAACACAACAACAACAACCAGGAGCTGGAATGCTTTCTCCTCCACTTTGTGGCTGACTGCATGCAAGACTTCATAGACCATCTTGTGCCTTAATTTCCCTTTCTGCACATTGCCAGGAGCCTTGTCGACTAGATTATCGATTATAATGAGCTAGCATTCAACCTTATTTTTATTTTACTAGTCAGGGTCTGTCACCAAACTAAGCATTTTTGTCTGTAAGAGGAGGAGGTTAAGAAATAAATGATCTATTAATATTTTAAATATTATTTTCTATTCACAGATGTATTTTAAAATAGTCATTAGTTTACAACTTTTGGTGGCCGATAGAGCTTTTCTCTACAGCTGCAGTCCTTAAGACATAGCTCCATTCAAACATGCTTGCTTCTCCTCTATACTAAAAATACCAATTGGGTGGCTTCATCAGGATATCCTGTAATTTAGAAAATCAAGGTGGTTCATTTTGATATTTTGGAGGACGCCCGTGTGGTTTTCCCCATGCAGCTACCAATCCCTGTCACAGCTCTGAGAGCAGAAAGGCGCTGGGGACTTGGCAGTGGGGGCAGGAGGGACCCAAAACTGTATAATAAGACTGGATGGATCTGCTTTTTCTCACACCATTCAATAAGATTTTTCACAGTTCACACTTAGGATTTTCTGAGTCTAGGCAGGCCAGAGACTGAGTAATGGAACTGAGCTCTAACTGACTTGCAAATGGGTATAAATTTCGCTACTTAAATCTCTCTGCGCTCTTTCTTCCCTCCGTGCCCTCCCCTCTCCCCCCCCATCCTCCCTCCATTATTCAGGCTGTGTAAGATTAGAACATTTAAAAAGACATACAGTGTTCTCTCTTGCCGGTCAGTACAGACCGTTATTGGTCTAGGTAAGTGTGGAAAGTGGCGGGCCAAGGGCAGAGCGGAGAGAACAAGATGGCTCGCTGATCTGATCTGTTCAGCAAATCACAAAAATATTTTTTAAGTGGTTCCTGCAAGAATCATAAGAGATTCCATGATGCCTGTTTTAAATGTTTTCCACGAGTACCTGACACCGTCTTATTCTCTCAAGGACTTCTGGCAGCTCAGATGATGGGCAAGGCTTAGGTAAGCTGGAACACCTTTCCCGGGCCTCTGTACGCAGCCTCTTAAATTTGATTTAGAGAGCTGGGAATGATTAAGGAACAAGGTGCTGCGGCGGGCGCCAGGCGCTGACTGTGCTGGTCAACTACTCGAGTGAAGCACAGAACACAGAACCTTCCAACACACCTCCCAACCATGCCTAGCCGCTCGTCGCCACACTCCCGGCAATGACAGGAAGTGCACTTTACCTGATTACGGTGACACAGAATACACGGCTGCTGCTATTGTGGCGAAAGAGTCGCTTGAAAGGGAAAGTTAATCCGCAGGAATGAAAGGACTGGAGGGCCAGGCCAGGCTCACCAAGCCCGGCACCCTCACGAGCAGAAATTCCTGTCTGCGTGGGACTCAGGGAGACACGGACCGGGGATAGTGTTTGTTTACTCGGTGGTATGTTTGATCTGGGCAAGAGGCTATTTTAGGGATCTCCAATCTCATCCGTTCGATTGTTTTTCTCTTAAGCATGTGTGCTTAGTGAATTATATATGGTAAGCGACGCTGGAGTATGCAATTCCATCTCTTTGAATACACTTTTCCATTCTGACAAGGAGTTTCAGTGGCTTGGAATAATCCTATTCAATTGACAAAAGCAGCCCCCAATTTCTAAGTTTTTAAACCATTAGTGGCTGATCAGTTGCAACAAATATGCCGCCGCTACTGCACCTAATGATTGAATTTTAAATATTCATGATGGATGGATGTCTGTGTGTGTGCACAGAAATGACAGCCTCGACGGCTGCTTCTCACCAGGGCACCGTTAAAGCTGAGCGGAAGCTGCATATGTCAGATATTTTCTGGTTAAATATTCCAGTCATTAAAAAAATTATTCTATCATATAGATCGAGCAGCATTAATGTGTGAGATATATGCGTCTACAAATACACAATGTCGAAATGGGCATTTCCCAAATGCTTCCCTCAAAAACAACCCTTTAATCATTAAAAACAAAACAAAACAAAACACCAAAAACCCCACTGAACACACTGACAATTCTGATAGTGGTTATGTTGGGGTGTTGTGATTTTCAGTGATTTCAATTTTCTTATTTTTGCTTCTCTGTGTTTTCAAAAACATTTTCTACAATAAACATACATTGTTTTTGCAATAAAAGCTAACCTAAAAATCCCATGCTAAGGGGCGCCTGGGTGGCACAGCGGTTAAGCGTCTGCCTTCGGCTCAGGGTGTGATCCCGGCGTTATGGGATCGAACCCCACATCAGGCTCCTCTGCTGGGAGCCTGCCTTCTTCCTCTTCCACTCCCCCTGCTTGTATTCCCTCTCTCGCTGGCTGTCTCTATCTCTGTCAAATAAATAAATAAAATCTTTAAAAAAAAAAATCCCATGCTAAGCAAAATAATTATCATACAATTTTGACCAATAAAAAAAATTCTTCATTGAGAAATTACCCTTAGCTTATACAAGTAAATACGAAAGAGAAGAAAGTAAGTTATGTCTAAGTTCCAGCTCTATGATTAGTAGGAAGTAAGATCTATTTCTCCTGTAAGACTCGTGAAAAGGCAAGTTAATTTTTAGAGGAAATTCAACAGAGAGGATATAGTGAACAGGAAAGGGACATACATGCTTTATGTGATGAAATGACACCAAATGTTTTCTTTGGCTATTATTTGTGGCTGAGATTATGAACCATTGACAGGAATTAAGCAGAACTGGAAAATGCCCTCTGTTTTGATCTACTAGGATGAGCCCCTATTTCTTTCTTGTTTCCCTCTTCTCTTTTCTGTTCCCTTTTAACTGTTCTTTTCTGGAAATGTCCTTCCTGACATACATATTTAAGCATTATTAAATCACATTGTTTCCTGCATTGTACATTCACGTCATCCTTGTTCGAATGGACACACGTTTACTAGTATTTATGACCACGCCGATCACAGGCAAAGGGAAGAAATAATGGACAAGCACAGGTATCGCCGAGAGCCAAACCAGATGTACTTAAACTGCTCCGTGTGTGAACGCTTAGGTCCTTCTGTAATAAGATTCTATTAGTTCTCCAGACCAGTGACTAAGTGGTTAAATGAAAAACTGTATTAACTGCTTGGCTCTGATTGGTCCCTAGAAACTTCCTGTAGAAAAGGATTAGAGAAAATACATTGAAAGGAGGGCCCAGATTCTGCGTCTACAAGAAACATGGGGGAAAAAATAAGACAAGGTCTGACCTCGTGGCTGATAAATGGGTTAAACTGTACAACCAGCTTTGGCTCTCCCCAGTGAAGAGGTTAGATCGTGAGTTTGCTGAGAAGAAGGAGAAACAGCAGGGATGGGAAATGATGAAGGCATAAGGAGCCTCATTGGAAAAACTAGTTTTCAATTTTGAGTCTGAAAATCATGTGCCTCATAACAATAATGTGCTTGGTAGCAGTGAAATCCCCAAGCACAGACTAGCTGACTCAAATGAGAGCCTCTGTAACTTAACCGCCCAGCTTTTTACTTGTCATGTTTGCTCGTTCCTACCAAATACCCCTTTACAGTTCACCTGTGGTTCAGCTCATTTCCTTGAAATTTTACATACAATTCTGAAAGGCCACTTTTCTATAATTGTTAACATTTACAATAATATTTGGTATTTAGAGAAGTTATACAGAAAACTATCCTATAAGAAAATATGGCTTAGCATGCTTCCTGGGAACGAAATTACATATGGGCCTTTACCCTATAGATAAAACCACGTGTTTCCTGACTTAGGTGAGATTTTACAGATGAACAGAGCTATCGGCATTGTAGACCATCTTTTTAATTTGCTTAATATTCTCACTCGCCTAAAACCCAATTTTATTTAGATTCAGTGTTTTTTTTTTTCCTTCTTCTCGATTCTGTGTGTTTGTAGCTAGCTGTCCTGTAGCTTGTATCAGGATTTAAAAAAATGAACAAGTAGCAATTTATGAATTCTAAGGTTCAACGTGGTTCTGTGTAAAAAAGAAGTAAACATTTAAACAACGACACAAAATCCTGAAAGATAGTTTCAAGTCATCATTACTGTCTTAGCACTGTTCATCCACGTAATCTCATTGCACGTAATTAAAATGACCATATCTCCTGATTTGCCCAGGATGTTTCTGGCTTACAGTGGTTGTCCTGGTGATCTGTTCGGTTAGTGCCCCCTTTCACCCTCAGAAGAGTCCTGGTTTGGATGATAAATTAGATGGAATTGTTTGAGGTTTTCCATGAGCCAACAAGATGTGTTGTCAACATTTAGCACCGCGACAAACCTCAACCTCATATATTTTCTTTGCTTCCAAAAGAACTGTTGAGAGAATAAAGCTTTTGCTGTATATATAAACCCATGTTAAGATAGAATTATTTGCAAGATGAAAGAAAGAAAAGAGTGCATTCTACCAGAATGCTGAATATGGTCAACCCTAGAAGATGACCCGTATTTTAAGAGCCCCTTTCCAGAAGAGTGGGAAACTGTGGTAGTTGTAGTTGGAATGTCTTTGGATTTTAAACGTCCATTCTGTTGGTGATTTGGGTTCTAGAACTTTCTCTAATTACATTTTCCTTTCAAATACAGTCCCTGTGGGTGTCTTCTTTCTGAAGGTAGCAATGGTCGTATCACCCTGCAGACTCCCCACTGGGGTTCCTAGAACTGACTAGAACTAGGAACTGAAGTCCAGCCTCTACTCAGATACACTAGAGTTATGACAAACCAACTTCTTTCGGGGGTGCTGTTTATGTATGGCCTATGCCCGCTATTGGCTAGCAGGTTTGGCATCACAGACTTAATATGCCACCTGGACTCCTTTCTCCTTCTCCAGGGTTTTTTGAGACTCCTCAAAGGAAGGCTAGCTTCCTTTCACTCTGAAAATCCAATTTATATTGCCACTGCCCAAGGCTGTAAATGCTGGAGCTTGGAGGGAAATATGGGAGAAAAGGAAGAAAAAGAGCAAGAAAGAGCAACCAAATTGTTTTAGCATATAGAATGTCTTCAGGCTTTTTCTCTTCTCAACTCTGACAACGAACATATAAATAGTTCATTATTTCCATTTTCCAAACAGAGTGTCCATGTTCACACCTGGCAATATGGGGCTAATATAAAGAAGTGAAATAGGCCAGGGGAGCACATTGGCTCAGATTCTTATGCAGAAAGCACATTTTGTGTGCATGGCTTCGGGACTCCTCTGGATATTGCAAATGCGATAGCAAAGCATGGTTATCTTTGCGGACTGTGATAATTTCAGTTTGTAGACAAATGTTCTCACACTAAAACAATGGCCACTTGTGAAGAGCTGATCATTCAGGGAAGGTGAAGGGCTGCCACGGAGAAGACTGACCTTAGAGACTTCTTGAGTGAAGAGCTGAGGGGTCACTGATAGGAAACAGAGAAGTGAAAGCTGTCCTTCTAAGTCTGTACTCAGTCTCTTTCAGACAAAGAAAGAGGTTCTAAGCCCCTGGTTACCTCAGGGCTTGCTAACTGAAATCTGCTCGACTGGTAACATAGCAATCTTCACCCCGTTTCTACCAGCTCTGTCCCAGACTATCTTAACCATGCAGAATAATACAGACTCATGGGTTCACCACCTGTGGGAACCAGGCTCAAGGGAAGTACAAATTTTGGAATGATTGAAAATGTATTTTGGAACACTTGTTCTGTTTTGCTAAAAATCATTTAATCCATATATCATCACCGCATTACTGAACAAAGCTCGATGAAAACTTTGCAAGGCATGACAATTTTAGGGGTGAGTTTCATAGTTTTTTAGAGCCTCTCTGCAAATCACCTGATGCACATGCCATAGTTAGAAAGTAAAACATAAAAGATACAGGAAGCACCACAAGTCCAAAAAAGTGTGAAAGCTATCACCAATAGCTTAATTTTATTCCCAGTGTTCATGAAGATTCAGAGGACTGTGTATTTTTAGTTGTATGGTACGTTTCCCATTTCCGGATTGTTAGTAATCCATTCCGGGAACTTCACGGCTCCAAAGTGCGTAAGAAGTATTCTGGTTAAGGCACAAGTCAATGCCTTCCTTGTTGGACTCCGCTATTGTGAAATGGAAAGAGCCCATCAGGTTTTCCTCCTGGCTCTGCCCTTTATTAGCTGGGTGCTCTTGGCCAAGTCCTGCACCTTCTATGGGCCTCCGTTTGCTTACGTATAAAATATTTGTCCTCTCGGGTGAGGATTAAAAGAAGTAAGGTGTGTGAAAATGATCTGTAAATGGGAGTGCACAGTACATGTTACTACTGTCCTCGTGTTACAGACGAACAACTGACGACACAGAAAGACAGACAATGAAGTGACCAGTAACAGAAGCAACTCTGTGACAATAGAAGTTTTAGGGAATGCACGCCTTCTCATTCCCACTGGCATATATACACAGGCTAAGCACAGGCTTCCAATTCACCTAAAGTTTCATCAATTTCAAGTGGTATCAAAAAAGTTGCTTCTTTCTTCATTATAACAGGATGTTCCCCTTTTGAAGATGGCAAAACCAAACTAACGAATGCTGATGAGGATGTTCAGAGATTCCAGCCACAGAACAGTCCTTACAGTCTCGAGGGAGCAAAGTGAAAGAGGAGTGGGGCTGGGGGGTGGAATGTGGGGGGACCTGCAGGTGTATTTGCTGGACGCCAGCAGGGAGCAAAGCTGGAAGGATGTTTTGAGGATTATGGAGGGGGCCTGGAGGTCCCTAGGGGGCAGGGTTTTAGAGGCTGGGTGACAACACATAAAAGGCTCTTCAGGAGGCAAATGATCTCTGATCACCTCTGTGCCAAGGCAAGCAGTGAACTCGATATAACACCCCTGTGATAATGTCCTTGCCAAGGTCTTCAGACACCCCAGGCAGAAGGTGAGAGGATGTGAAGGAAGAATGTTCAAGACTCCAGAAAGTTAAGGGAGCTGGATGGGGTCTGAATAGCAGTTCTGCCCGTCCCCAGCTCTGAGACCTAGGTTGAGCGCATCTTTTCCATGCCTCAGTTGCTTCACCTGAAAACAGAGGAAAAGAACCTCATAGGAGGTTTGAGAATTAAGTCTGAGGTCTCCAAAGCTTTCATCTCAGTGACTGGTATATAGTAAGTGTTTGAGAAACGTCAGCTGTTTCTGCTACAAATTCAGCTTCCCAGTGAGAAACTGAGGGCCAGGGAGGGATAGAGCCTCACTCAAATCCACAAGGCTCAGATTAATGGCAAAATATGGACGACATATCCAATCATTTTGCCACTATTACAGTACCTTTTCCTCCGCACCCTGTGCGAATTTTGATACCCAGTGTGTCCCTGGGATGGCCATCTGTTGAATGGACTGGATGAACTTTGAGGGTCCTTCTAGGTCTACAGAATCAATGATGTTTAATGTCAGAGAAATATACAAAACCATTTCTCAATGCTCTATATTGATGGTGGGGAATATTTTCATGGATAACCCCTAGATGCAGATGACCCACTCAATGCTGGTTTGGGTCTGGTGGCAACAGCAGAGAGCAAAACCATGGTGTCTAATCCAGGAGATCACTGTCCTCCGGGTGACCCCACTCCAGGCTTAAGATTACTTATCAAAGCTGAATGCTGTTTATGGAGCAAGGCCTGCCCATTGCTGTGGAACGTAGTGTGGGTACTTTGGTCTTCTAGGGCTCTCTCCAGCAGTATGGGAGCTGTCAGATAAATTCCACTGGAGAAATGTTCCTTTCTATCGATGGCCCCAGCCAGGTTGTGGAATCTGAGCCTTAGGCTCTCACAGCTCATTGTGACCATTCTCAATCCCCCCCACCCCCCGCCACTGCCTCCCTCTATTTCCTAAATCATCGACGTGCTCTCACCCAAGAGAAAGGGAAATCAAGCTTGTTGAATCTACTAACCATCTACCTCCAATTCTAAATCAGGGGACCTGGTCGTGGGGGTGGCTCTGTGTCTAGGGCTCTGTCCCTTACCACTAGAGGTGGGTATGTGTTGATGTCCAGGGTCTCCAGACAAATGAATGGGGTGTAGCTGGAGCAGGGTGTCATATGGAAAGCAATCCTGTCCCCACTCTATTTGAATATGAACTTCATCCTGTGCTATGTGTTAGTGGATAATAAATCTCGGGGTCTGACACCTTGGGAGGTCTGAGGGAATGAAGTTCTGCAAGATAAAAAGTGTTTCATGCAAAGAGATGAACCAACATCAGAATAAGAAGTTTATCAATGTATACATCAGAGAAAAGAAGTCTGAGTAAAACGGCTTCACAGAGATGTTTTACAGTTAAAGCAATTTTCAAAAGGCCCCCCTCTATTTTTTCCCCTGTTTTTTCAACACATGCTCTAAATTTATCATCCTAGTGGCCGAGCTACATGCCCTGCCTGGTGTTCTTTGCTTCATATTTCCAGAGGATTTTTAGTTCTTCAGGTTTAAAATCACCACAGAATTTATAAGGAGTGAAAATATTCCCCAACCTTACATTTGCATGGCTCCCTCTACTTTATGAAGTGCTCTTATACACATTATCTCGTCTTTACCATGAGCATCAAAGGGTTGATATCATTTGGAGAGCATAAGACTAGTTCAGGTCTATGGAGATTGTATTACAAAGCCCTTCTTTCTACGTTTTAATTTCCACATGGCAGCAAAAAATGTTACGAGTTTACAGAAAAACAAAATCAACTCATTATGAGGAAACCACTACTTGCTTCCTTATAAAAATTCCTTATAAAAATTGTTCCAAATGTTGGCTCTGGAAAACTCCCACTCACCCTTTAAGACCGTATAGGCCTTGCTTTTTCCCGAACATCGACCTTACACTGACTCATTCCCCACTGGACCGTGCACCCTTCCTGGGACTCCAGAGGCACTTGCGCTCACCAGCACGCCAGCTCCTTCCACAGGGCACTGCGGTGTCCGTCTGGACTGCAAGCTCCTTGACGGCCATGGCAATGTCTTGCTTTTATCTCCCCTGCTCTTACCCAGTCCACTGTGAGGCACGTGGGAGGTATTCAGCACACAAGAAATGAGTGGAGAGAAAAACACACAGGAAATAGGTACCATTTGGAGAGTGTGCAGTGTGAATGGGGGCCTTCGAGTGTGGTCAGAGTATATTCTTAAGCAAGAAGATGAATACAGACAGCCCTTATCATTTATGAAGTCAAATTCAAATCGGGCACAGGAGAGGAAGAGTCAGAAGGAGCCTCCTACAAGCACAAAGACTTGTAAGGTAGGGAATCTGGGTGGACACAAACAGTGGTTGAGCCTAATTCTCTCTTCCAGCCTACACAGCTCTCTGGACAGGAAGATACCAGGGAGGCACAATGAGCAGGTGGTGCTCCGAGTCCAAAAGCGAATGAAAGGCTTCATCTTGATATGTTATACACACGCAGCTAAAGCTGGAGTAAGCCTCTTGTCCAAGTCCTATGAGGCTGCAAAGCACTGGAGTGAGAGCTAAAGCTACACACAAGCCATGAAAACCCTGTACCTTTAAGAAAAGGGGTGGTCTTGGGCGCCTGGGCGGCTCAGTAGGTTAAGCACCTGCCTTCGGCTCAGGTCATGATCCCAGGGTCCTGGATCCAGTCCCACGCTGGGCTCCCTGCACATCGGGGAGTCTACTTCTCTCTCTCCCTCTGGCCCTCCACCCCGCTCGTGCTCTCTCTCTCACTCTCTCTCAAATAAAAAAATATTAAAGGAAGAAAGAAAGAAAGAAAGAAAGAAAGAAAGAAAGAAAGAAAGAAAGAAAGAAAGGGAAGTGGCGGTCTTTCACCTCTAAACTTTGTTGATTCTGTGGAGAGGACTAGAGAGTTCTGGTGCCCCATCCCACCCAGCAAAAGAAAGTAAATCAACAATTATAATCTTTGCTATTATTGAAGAATGTAATTTGTAACTCTTAGGAGACTGCAGCTAATAAGCCATATCTGTGTGATATTTTGTAATATTAACAGATGCTTAAGGCAACAATAAATATAAATACACAAAGGGGAGGCAAAACTGTATATGAGAGTCTATGTGGTCCCCGATTTTAAATTCTAGTAGTGAAAAAATGAAGGAAAATCCAAATGAGGAAAAGTCACGAAAACACAATTTGAATGATGATAATTAATTAGCATAGGCATAATGAAGTTTTGTCATTTTAAACAACAAATAGAGCCCAAAGCAAACAGGAAACACAAATATCAGTGACATTAAACACCAAAAAGAAAGAGGAGTGGGGAGTAGGTTTAACCTCTGCACCGGGTTTACTGCTGGCTGAGTCAGGGAGAGGTTTAAAAGAGATTAAGAAAGATAAACAATGTCTGTTGAACCACTTTCTTTGGCTGCATGCATCCAGTCAAGCAGAAGGTCTGTTTTGAGCTAGTGGGCTCACAGACACCCAACGAAGCCAGGAGGACAGGCAGTGAGGGGAGACGGCACTGGCTCTAGAACACGATGGGGGGGTCCCCCGTCCCATTACCCTCACTCCACCCTCTAGTGAACCTGAAAGGAAACTTGCCATTACCAGGTTCTGATCTGATGGCCTGAGATCTTCTTCTTTCGTATCTAATAAACACACCTATTGGTAATAAGTTTCCTTGCTCATTGTCTTGACTCAAAGAGCCCTGTTTATTCTCAGGATCACAGAATTTCAGAGATGGACATTAAAGGTCACTGAGTCCACCCATCAGTTTATCAAGTGGCCATTTGTCCTATGATCACCTCTAGTGACAAAGACCTCATTTCCTCTTGAAACGGTTACCATCATCTTTGAGCAGCTCTGAATATTAGCGAATCCTTCCCTAGATTGAGCCAAAATTTGTCTTTCTGAAATATCCACCTTTGGCCCCTGGGTTAGAGAATAAATCTAATCACCTACAGTATGAGAACCTTCCAAATGTCAGAAAATGCTATTATGTACTACCCAAGTCTTCTCTACTTCAGGCTGAATACACTCAGTTCTTTTAACCTTTTATCATATGGTTTTAAGCTTTCTCACCATTGTGGCTACCTTCCTTCGAACCCAATCCAGTTTCTCTACCTCTCTCTCAAAGCGTGGCATCCACCAGACATAGGCGGCACAATGTGGTCCTAGGAGCTCCGGTCACGGTGGACCACCCTCACCTTCTCTGGGTCACTGTATACTCCTGTGTACTCGAGCTGCAGTGCCAAAGGAGTATTTGCCCCCCTTACCGAGCATCTACAAGGTGACAGCCCTGTCAACGCTGTACATGCAATGACCAAGAGAGCGAAAACCAGCCCATGTGCGGGGCTGACATTATTCCTATTTTATACCCACGGGCCCAAAGACGCAGAGAGGGTAAGTAGCTTGTTTAAAATCACACAGTCACTGGCAAGGCTCACCTGGACTCCTGATAGGCTTTATTCTGATAGGTTCTGCCCAACATGCCAAATTGCGGAGACTTTTTTAGATCTCCATTCTTTCCTTTCAGCGTACTGTATGTATTCTTCTTCCTCCCAGCCCTAGCTCCTGTCCAGCTTGATAAACGTGCCCTTTATAACTTTATCCGAGTCATTCATAAAATTTTGACCAGGACAGAACTACGGCTGGGCTGCCTGATGACTCTGGGCTCCTTTTTTTTTTGCAATGCCAGTGGAAATGATTCTGTTTAGTCAAATTATGAGACTTTATTTAAAAAAAAAGAATTCATTGTAAGTTCCTTGAATGCTTGTCACATGTTTCCTTGCATCCCACACAGCTATCTAACGTTCAGTAAAAACCACTGAAAGGAGCGCTGTGTTCTGAAATACGAAGCCTGGAGGAGGGCACAAGGGGGTGTATGCAAGCAGTGTCTTCGCTGCTGCCTCTTCCATCCCTATCCCTGTCTCTCTGCTGGCAGATGCGAGTCTGTGCTTTCCACACGTCAGTAACGCTGGCGACCACATCCAGGATGTAATGCGTTGGAGGCTGGGGATCTAACTGGACACTAGAGAATTTTAGAAAATGAACCACACTGGAGACTGAATTGATCATGGCTGGATCAGAAGCAGGTCATGATGAGAAATAGCTGTCCACCCTGACAAGACTGGTGTCTAGAAACTAGAGAGAAGGAGACGTGTGTGCTATATCCTTCATGTCGGAGGATGCCATGATGCATTATTACCGCACCAGCTCTCTACACATACTCATACCACCGTATCAAAGGGTGGCCCCGGTTCTTCGAAGCGCCATCCATCTCAGCATGCCACGGATCTGCTAACACGGTGGGTCCTGTCATGTCCCCGGATACGTACTCAGGGGAACAACATCTCGGATTTTACCCTGAAAGTCAGCTTGTCCTCTGACACCAACGTTATCAGAGGTTCTGTTTTATAGAAAATATCTTGAAGTATTGGAAAAAAGAACACTGAAAACAGTGTTAACTTCAAAAATAATAACAAACAGGGAGTACTTAGTAAGTGTCAGAAACAGTGCTCATTAATTTATACACATTTTCTCATTTAATAGTCACAACAATTTTGAGAGAAATATATTAAAACTATTTCCAATTTACAGCTAAGTAAACTGAGACATAGAGAGGTTAATTACCTTGCTTGTAATTAGCAGAGCACTAAAACTTGAATCGGGCAGCTTAACACTCACCCTTTTAAATACAGTGTGTCATGCCAAGACTCAGACACCAAGATGGTATTAAATGTGCAATTTTTTTTTTTTTTTTTAAGAAAAAAGAATGAGAGAAAATGGGGAGAGAGCCGGGGAGGCTGGGAGAGCTGTCAGAACCCAGTGCAAGTCTGACCCCAAGTGAAGGCGAGACAGGGAAGGTCAGTCGGAAGGTGGCAGCCTCACACTCTGGGGGAGGCGAGGCATGGCTGCTGGGGAGTCCCCGAGTCAGCTGTCACGGGGGTCCTGGCCCACCCAGGACGGGGCTGCTTTGGTCAGTCATGGGCAGGGAGTGGCCATGGCGACGCGGGCTCCAGACAAAAGCAGTGATGGGCGCGCAGAGAGCAGCAGCCGGCCTGGAGTTCAAGGTCCACCAGCACATTCTCACAGCCTGCTGCCGCACGCCGCCTCCCACCTCCCCCGAGCTGCAGGAGGGGGCAGTTAATTTGTTCTTAAGGTGTAAAAGGTAGGGCTTCTCAGAAGGATTTTCATCTATCAACAGAGATGTTTCAAAACCCCCAGCCTGAGTTGCCAGACTTACTCATTCTCAGGCTACAGAGCAGAGGGCCTGACCCTGGGGAGTCAGGGGCCAGTTTCCCCAAGATGCTGAGCAGAAGCAGGGCTCCTGGGAGGGGAGGATGGAGTGGTTTCCTCCCAGCACCTGGAACAGACTCACTTCAGGCTCATGACTCTGCTCGCAAAGAATGCTTTTCTGTAGACAGTTTCACGGATTCTCTGAAAAGCATTTGGGAGAGGGGTTTCTCATGGACATATTCCAGAAAGTTCACAGAGGGGAATCTCTTGTGCCATGGATCTCACAGAAACAAGTAGAGAAGTTCCGGGAATGGATCCTGGCTGAATCTAATGCTGTTAACACACTGTCCCTTTAATCTCCTTTCTCATAGCTCTCTTTTGTCCTAATGAATTCAAACTTTATTCATCCACAAATTAAAGAAAAGCGTGATAGAACCACTACCTTTATTTTGTTGAAGGAGAGCGGGCTTATTTGTTCACTTTGACCACCGTTCCGCATCTACCTAGTCAGGGATCTGGGTCGGTGCTAACTTTGTTGATCTTCTGAGCTCAGGTTCCAGTGTAATCTGTGTGCACAGATTACACACAGGGGGCACTCAATTTACCCTTCTGAATATACCTACAAATAAATATTTAAACACATAACATATATATGTAAACATGTATATATGTGTTTTATATATATCATACAAACTATCTAAAGTAACATATATATATTATGCAATGTGTTATGTATATATCATATAAACTCTCTAAAATAAAAAAAATGAAACCCTCCTTTTCCCTGGCAGACCCAGGACCATCAAACAGTTCATGGCTCCCTTTCCAGCCCTTGACGTCTTGACCTCTCTGTGGTGGTCCCTGGAGTCCACCCTCAGACCTCAGACATCATCCCTGCCTGGCTGTCCTCATACCTCCCAGACGCCCAGATACTCCTTTCTCATCTCTTTCCTTTTTGTTTCCTCCTCACCTGCCTAATTCTTAAATATTGCTGTTCCCAAAGGCTTATCCTTGGCTCATTCTTTTTCCCTTGTGTATATTCTCACTGTATGATTTTATCCACTTCCAAGCTAGAAATCTTGGGTATGCCCTCGTTCCTATTTTTCCCCTTCCCTTCCAACCTTGTCCCACCATCTGAAACTTCAACCAACCTATCACAAAATATCCTCTGCATCATTATTCCACTGTGTTAAGGGTATTAATATATATGAATGCCTTTCTGATGCCATACAGCCTGCAAGGTGCTATATATATATTATATTTATTTATATAATATTATACTTACTTACATTTATATATATAATATATATTATATATATTATATATATAATATATATTATATATATAATATATATATATAATTATATATAATCTCACAAGCCTTCCAACAATCAAGCTCAATGGATTTTACAAATTCTACAATACAGAGAGGGAAATTGAACCCACAGAATTTAGTGAATAGCCTGAAATTTAATGTTGGTCAGGGTGGATCTTTACTTTGAACCGAGGTCTTGAACTCCAAAGGCAGGCTCCCCCTGCAGACCTCTGTTAGGCTCCTACACACCCATTTCTTTGATCTTCTTCCTGGTGGCCTCCAGATACTACCTTCCTGGCGCACTCTCAGTGTGGACAGAGTTATTCTTTCCAGAAACCAGGATGATCATGTGTCTCCTTTTCTAGAAGACTCTGCTGATTATACCTAAGGATTAAGTCCTTCCTAGCCGGTCTGACCAGTGGTAACCAAACTCATCTGCACACTGGAATCACCTGAGGAACCGGGAGAACTACTAATGCCTGTATCTCGCCCCCAGAAGTTCAAGTTCATTGGTCTGGGACATGGCCTGATTTTGAAACTTTTATAGGATCCTAGGTTATTCTAATGGACAAACAAGTTTAGAAAAGGCACCGACGCCCCTCACATGCTTGTTCCTATCTCTCCGGCAATTGCCTCCCCCACTCCAAACCCCGCTGTGGCTTGACTATCCAGTTCCTTGTCCTGCAGTCCTTCCTCTCTTTGACAAGCTTCTACATTCTTCGATATTCAGCTCAAATGTACCTTTGACTTCTTTTGCTTTTGCACTGGCCTCTCATGCTACCTGGGAATCTGGCTGTCTACCCAGTGGTTACCCCAGACATGGGCTGGGGAAGAGTGGATACCTCTCTTCACGATCTTCCAGAACACAATGATGGCAAAGAGGAGGTGCTCTGTAGTTCATGAATGAATGAATAAACAAGTGAATGAGTCAATGAACACCTATATAAGAAGTGGAAGTGACACAGGACTAGAATAGGACTCTGAGACCTAAACCTAGGTAGCAACATGGAATGGAAAAGCTTGGGTTTTGGAGCAGTAAGAACTTGACTTTGAACCCTGGGTCCAGTTACTAGCTATGTGATCCTCTTTAAACTGTTGAAATACTTTGAGTTTTGGTTTTCTCTTCTGTAAAATAGAAATAATAATTGTAGGGGCGCCTGGGTGGCACAGTGGTTAAGCGTCTGCCTTCGGCTCAGGGCGTGATCCCGGCGTTATGGGATCGAGCCCCACATCAGGCTCTTCCACTATGAGCCTGCTTCTTCCTCTCCCACTCCCCCTGCTTGTGTTCCCTCTCTCGCTGGCTGTCTCTATCTCTGTCGAATAAATAAAATCTTTAAAAAAAAACTATTAAAAAAAGAAATAATAATTGTAATACCTTCATGGAGAGTTGCTACAAAGGTAGGAATTGATATTTGTAAAATGCTTACCATAATGTCTAACACTCAAGTAATAAAAACATATTGATTTTATTATTATATCACTAGCCCTGGTTTGTTCATTTGTGTGCAGTGAGATTTGGGGAACATTACATACCTTTTCTGTGCCTTTTTCTCATCTATGAAATGTGCCCAGTAACATTATCTCAAAAGAAAGATGGAAAGGATGTAAAATGTTCTATAAATGCAACAAAGTACAGTTGGTATACCAATTTTTGTGTTTACTTCCTAATCTCTGTACCTTCTGTGATAACATCGGAGCAAGCATTTTTCTTGTACCACAAACCCTTGACATTTGGGGAAAGGTATCCGGAAACATTCTTCAATTCATATTTGCAAATACTATAAGAGCACATAAATTTTCTCAGAAAATACAACAAATTATAACTAAGCATTTCACTAAGGTCACAGCTTCAGATCCATAGCAATCCGACAAATACAGAACCACAGGTTATTTTTAAAGCTTTTAAAATAATATTGGCCACAAAAATAATTTCCCACTGTAGGTGTCAATGACATCACTATGTACTAACGGCAGCCATAAACTGAACAAAATTAGTAAAATCTAAAGAGTAGTGATGAATAAGAACAAAATTTCCCTTTCAGTAGTGCTACTGTGGGGCAGACGACAGGCAGGGAAGCAAGGTGGAAAGGGACAGACCCGGGGCCACGCTGAGCCATCGTGTGGCTCGTCGACAAAATGATCTGCTTGCCTCTTGTACTGGCTTCAAATTCACACTCCAGTATAATTATCCATTACTCTTACCATGGCTCTTTGGCTTTACTTGTGCTAAATAAAAACCTTGAATGATAAATTCCTGGATACTAGAAGCCAACTACATTTACTTACTCCTGTCCTACAACTGCCATCAACATGTTCGGGAGCGAAGGGACAATGCCAGGTGGGGTTAAGGGACTCTCAAGGAATCTCAAATTCTCTGCCTACCAACCTGATCAGGGATAAAGCTAAGAATGGATAAAAAGACTTTTCAGGAACCATAGTAATATAAAGTTGTATCTTGGTTTTTTTTTCTTTTGCTATGAAGCTTAACTTGTTAACTCATTTTCCTCCTCCTAAATCACTTAAATTGATTGATTGACTGATTGAGAGGGAGAGAGAGAATCCCAAGCAGGCACCATGCCCAGCACGGAGCCTGACGCGGTGCTCCTTCTCACAGCCCTGAGATCACGACCTGAGCCGAAATCAAGTAAGGCGCTTAACTGACTAAGCCGCCCAGGTGCCCCAGATATTGTATTTATAAAACAGAAAAAGAAATTGTGAAATGGAGATAAATTTTAATGTTGAAATAGCATTAGAATTTTCTTCCATTCCACACAGTATGTTTGTGTGAAACAAAGTATCTTTTCCTCTTTAATTCTGCAAATAGTACCATTTCATATACAGCAACTATCTTACTTAGTCAAATATTCAACATTTATATTCAATATTTTACACAAGTTATTTCTCAATATTCTAAAAGGTTATTTTTTTCTCCTTGGAAAATCAAAATTAGCCTTCAATCTTATTATCTTCTGCGGGAATATAATGGGGTGAAATGCCTCCTCCTGAATGGGCTCAGAGGCCAGTAGGCAGCAGGCAGACAGGACAAGGTGCAGAAACAAAATGGAGCCAGGTGACCTTGGGGAGAAATCATGCCCGGTCTCTGCTTTTAGCTGCAAAATCATTATTCTTTTGCCTTTCATACGTCTTGTCACTGAATCATAGAGCCTTCTGGCTTCTATAAAAGCAGCTTTTTCATTCTCTAACTAAACACAATAATAAATTAAGTCTATCTTTGTAGAGGTGGTCTAGATCTGGCCTTCTCTCTTCATCAGCTTCGATTGCATCCTGTTTGGCTCTTCCCAACTTATACTCACCCCACGCCCTCCCCCAGCCCTCCCCAGGAACTGAGCAGTCTTAATGACCTTGCTGTAAACTCTTCTCCAATTCTTCCTTCTTTTCTTTAATTATGACCATAGGGACAGGCATTGAGAGGCCCTGTCTTGGCCCCCAGCTTTAGATGGCTCAATCAGCTCCTCTGGCCACATCCTTCCCTACCAGGGCAAGTAGGTGAGAGTGCAGGTCCCCCTTTTAGACTGTGTTCTGGATGCCTGGAACCCCAAATTCCCTACCCAGAGGGCCTCAGGTCTGTTCTCCCAGGTTATTCCTCTAGAAGGTGAATACCCACCTGTGTGCACTCTGGGCCCAAAGAATGGCCAAGGGGTGTGTGTATGGACCTTGGGGTAAGGGCGGGAGGGTCCTATAAGTATGGGAAGGCTCTGTGGTATAGCACAGAGCCAGGGATAGAAACAGAATTGGGTGGTCCAGGGAACTCAGGCCTCAGAAATCCTGAGAGCCAAAGATTCTACATTCAAACCCAGCCTTTGCAGTTGCTACGAAGGTCTGCTCTCAAGGTCAAGGATAGAACATATTTTACTTAATGGTTAGCTTGATGCATAACAAATGTGAAACATATGGTATGGAGGCCTGCATTCGTACTCTTGCCTTGAGCCCATAAATGCGAAGGGCAGGCCTGTTTCTCCTCCCCCAGCAATTTCCCTGCAGATCTCCTCTGCTACATTCCCATGCCATTTTGGTGTGAATGTCGAGCAAAATCGGAGACTTCAGTGTGGCTGAAGTCCCCTTCCTAGAAGCCGGGCCTTCTTCCCGTCATTCCTCTCCCTCTCCAGATTCAGCACGGACAGAAGGCTCAGCGGTTAATTTGTAAACGGGGAAGAGAAGCTGTCGTGGGTCCCCCAGAGAGGTTTTCAGGAAGCGTGGGTGCTCCCGGGTCAGAGCCTACGTCGCAGGGAGCCGGTTGGCAGTGGTAACCGCAGACAGACAGGTGTCCTCTTCTCTCCTTACTGTATTCTTTCACTCGTCTTTTCTAAAGTGTGTTTCAGACAGAGAGGGGGAGGCTGGGACGGAAGTCGGCCAAGCAAAGACGAGGGCGGGGGGAGCAGTCGGCAATCCCAGTTTGTCGCTAATGATTTGTGTACAATTCAAGGTCAGAGAATGATATGTGAGGCTTGTGCGCCCACCCACACAAGCACACACAATTTAGTACTTGATTATATCAGCATATAGCACTAATACATCTAATGCTGCCTGTTCACTTGCCTCTCCAATTAGACAGAAAACGCTGAGGGCAGGGACCACATGTTAAGCTTCTTTTGTTTCCCCCTAACACCCACCACCTTATTAGGCACATAATGGACATTTGATAAATATGTTTTGTTAAAAGAGGCCTGTCTCTGTTAATGAAATAAATGTGTTCTTGAAATGTTCTGAATAGAGCGAGTTTTGTCAACGGAATTCTATTTGAATGATACTGGGAAAGTTGCAGCGGGAATAATATGATCAGGCCTTTCACAAAGTGGGTAATCATTCCATTTGGATTGTTATATATGTTTTAGCCTCTTGGGCCTAAACCAGGAAATCTCATCCTAGGACAGGAGCGTCTGAATTCTCTGCAGTTGTATCCAAATTTGTTTTGGGAATGTGTATTTTTCTGGTGAGACTGCTGTAGCTTTCATTGTACTCTCAAAGGGATGTGCTACTTAAAGAAAGAAAAAAAAATGTTAAAGCCCATGGGCTTAGAAGGTACAAAGGCAGTTGGTCGAAGCTTCTAGGAAAATAATTCACCAGCCTTGGTAGATAGAAAATCATAACCAGAGCTACCATTTGTTGAGCATCTGCTCTGTACCAAACCCTTGACTTTCACCATATTTAATCTTTCCTGCAAGGTAGCATCATCATCTCATTTTGCAGATGAAGACACTGCAGAGACTTGCCTCAGGCACAGAGTTATTCAACATCGAATGCGAGATTTGAACCAGGATCTGTTTGGTTCCAAATTAGGAAGCTTTTCATGAAAACTGTTCTGTCTCTCTCTGACGCCGTACCTAAAATAATAACACTAATAATCATAATAGTGAATAAATTAACTTTGAGTATATTATTATCCCCATTTCACCGATAGGAAATCTGAAGTTAAGAACTATGTACGACATTCAAGCATAAATGATAAATAACTTGCAAAAGACCCCCCAGCTAGTAAGTGAAGGGGCCAGTATTCGAACCCAGGTCCATCCACTTCTAGAGCCCACTGTTCCTCGGTGCCTTCCACAGCCCTGGGGGGATGGCCTGGCTTTCCCAGGACTCACACAAAAATCCGTGGACTGGCTCCTAGTTTCAGTATACCATAATTCTTTCGGAATTCAATTCTTCTCCTTTACGTTTTCTAGAGATGAGTGCAGTCCTTCAAGCATCTGAACCTAGGGCTGTGTTAGGCACTGTGGGAAATGGGAAAACATCTGTGTGTGTGTGTGTGTGTGTGTGTGTGTGTCTGTGTGTGTATACACACGCATGTGTGTAACATACTTCTAACCAAAATTCTGGAGAATGTCTCTAATAACAATTGCATTTAGAGCTATTTAGGAAAATGGTGACCGTGCACTCAGTGGGCAGCTGTAACACTCCCTCCTCAATCCTCAAGGAGAACTACCTACAAATTTAGCAGGAACTCAGAGATGGTTCTGTTGATACCGCATATATATGGAAGGTTGGCCAAAAAAATCATTCAACATTCATCTGAAATTATGAATTCACTCCATTTAGCTATTCGGCTTGATATGATGACAGTACTAGGATGTGCACGTGCTGTTAGCTCTTCGAAATAAAATAATGTTGAAAGCCAGCTTTAATATAGAGCCTGGAAGGCAGTTTTACACAGAAGTTAAGCAAAGCCTGGGCCCTGAATTCAGAGATCTGCCGTCCATCTCCACTCTCCCATTTACTAGCTACGTGCCCTTAGAGAAAAACCACTGGATTTCTCTAAGCCTCAGTCTTCTCACCCATAAGTGGAGATAAAAATACCTTTTATGCCGCAGTTTGCGAAGATTAAATGAGGACATGTGTATCCAGTGTGTAGAACAATGCTTGAAATATGGTATTCACTAAAAAAGGGTCGTATTTTGTTTTTGTTACCTCATGTCTAAAGAAATAGAATAATTAATTTGTAAAATTTCTCCCTAAAAATCAAAACAGGATAAGGGATACAAACAAATGCTCCTTCTCCACGAGTGGTAACCTGGTATTAAAAAGAAAATTCTGACAATAAAAGCGCACAGGAAAAGAATTCTAAAATAAGTCTTTTTCTGTGTATAGGGTTATCCAAATCTCCTTCCTAATTTTATTTATTTCCGGTGACATGTTATGACTGAAAATAATCTCGTGTGATCCAGAGTGAGTCACAGAAATGGGTGGGCCACTCTGCAACGTGCTATGGTCTTTCTGTACACGGCAATGTCAGAACTAATTATTTCAATCCCACGTTGGTGTGAGAAACACGGCAAGGAGAAGACAGACTGAAGAGTCTGATCGGTACTTTCCAATTCTTGCTTCCATGGTCATTTAGTATATATAAGACAAAACTCGTTACAAATCCTAATTTTCAATCAGAAAAGTGGGGGGAGTACTGGCAGCAGAGAGTAGATATATGAGCGTACACAAGGGTGGGCACTCGATTCTTCCCTCCCAGCCGACAAGCAAGCCAATTAGATCCACCAAATTGCTGCTGATCTGTGTTTTCAAGGACCCAAGGAAGTCAGCTTTCTAGAAGCAATACAATTTTTGCTTTTAATATGCAGTGTCCTTCAGTGAAAATGACAGGGAGGTTGAGGTAACTTTAGAACGTTGGAGGCAAGAAGTCTTTATCCAGAAAGATGAAGAAACCCAGGTAGGTGTGTAAGAACAATGTAAAAAATGTATGCCTGTATTCTTATCAGTGAACTAAGATGATGCTGTAAAGTATGATATTCTCAGACGTTTCTGGATTGCTTCTTCGGGACCAAAAGGCCTGCAGACCAGAAAGATATTGGCTCTCATGCACATGGCTAACCAAATACCCAACACCTGCCCCCAATTCCAACAAAGAGCATATAACACTCACCAAAAAAATAAACATCTATCTGTAAGATGGGGGTGGAAGAAAGGGTAAAGGGGAAGAAACAGGAAAGGGCTGGAATTTGTTTTACTGGTTATTATATTGTAGGAAAATAAAAGTGATTCTGAAGTCACTGCCTTGGCAAGGGTAGAAAATGCAGACCAGAACGTCTGCTGTGATCTTCAGATGGCTTTCTGGTTCCCATTTCACTCTGCGAGTCTCAACATTGATGCAAAATCGCATCAAGTTTAAGAGCTCAGGTTTGGATTCAGACTTTGCTTTGGTTCCTAGTTTCAGTACTTATCTGTGACCTTGAACTGACTACTTCAACTTTATACGACTGAGTTTCAGGATCATTTGAAGATGCAATGCAATGGTTGATGTCAAATGCTTAGCCCAGATTTTGGCACACAAAGCATTCCATGGATGGGAGCCACAATGTGTCCCTTCCTTTGGATCACAGTTTCTCAGCCTCAGCAATACTGACATTTTGCACTGGACAATCCTTTGTTGTGGGGGCTGTCCTGTGCACTGCAGGATTTTTGCAGCATGTCTGGTCTCTACTCAACTTAGATGCCAGTAGCAGCCCTCCCCTCCCCGAGTCGTGACAACCAAAAATGTCTCCAGATATTGCCAAATGTCCAGTGGGGGCATGGGGGAACCAAACCATCCCTGATAGTGAACCACTGCTTTGGATCAATCCAAGATCTAGAAGATAAGAACACTGCATTCTTCTCCTTGGCATTTACATATTTAAGCCCCAGCTTCAGAAAATTCACACTCTTCCTTTGAAAGCCTAGTAATAAATCACATAACTATAGTGATCTCAGTTCCCTCATTTTGAGATGGTAGTATATCTGGGTTCACTCTCATTCTGACCTGAAACGTCTATTCCTAACGCTTTCATTTCACCAAGACTTTAAATATGGTTTCTCTCTATGAGGAAACTTACATCAGGAATACATGTTCAACTGGAAAAATTAGGAAATGCAGATAAGCAAAAAAAGAAAGAAGGGAAAAGAAAAGAAATATTTATAATTCTGGCAGTTACAACTAACTGTGGTTAACATTATAACGGATGGGTTTTCAGATATACACAAATACACATGTACGTATATACTCACACAACACACGCACATATCATGCAAGTATTTCTTGCATGCTTGTCATTTTTCCCACTCATTAATTCTAGCAATCTCCAGACCTAGTGCTAGACACTATATATTTTTTCTCATGTACCACTTCCCTCAAGAACTGGTTCATCAACTCATGTTTTCAACCACCATCTGGACATGGATTAACCAGAAACCTACCACTTTAGTGCTTTATTTCTCCACTGAAAGACATTTTTAATTGACTGTCTGACTGACAATTAAGTCGAGCAGTGTTATGACTATCCCCTTTGGTTGACTCTCCCTTTACCAATAACAATGGCTATATTCAGTTTTTGTTTTCTTTCTTTTTTTTTTTTAAGTAGGCTCCACCCCCAGCGTGGAGCCCAATGTGGGGCTTGAACTCACGACCCTGAGATCGAGACCTGAGCTGAGATCAAGAGTCAGATGCTTAACTGACTGAGCCACCCAGGCGTCCTGGTTAGGTCCGGTTTTTAAGTTAGGTTTGGAAGTACAATTTGACTCCCCTTTTCTTACATGCCCCACATGCTGCCCGTGGTCACCTCTATCCTGCTCTGACTTCTTCTTCGGCTCTACTTCCCCGGTCACATCAGTCAGGTCCTAATTATTTTGCTCCAGGTGTGTTGTTTCCTAGTCTCTCTCCTGCCAATCACTTCGATCAAGAGGACTCTCCTCTTTTCAGAAACCTACAGTGACTACCCATCGCTTCTTGTATCATAGGTTAGATCTTAATAACGAGCTCCGAGGGGCCTCCTCACTGCCTTCAGTTCTCCTCCCAAGGCCCTGTCCGTTGCTACTCCTCAGTGTGCACTTACTCCTTACCAGCTCCTCACAGCCCGCAATTCCGTCACTCCCCTTTCAGAACAACGGTTCGTGAAAAGTACAGTAAATCAAAGCACAGGGCTGATGTGTTTTAAAAAAGAAGAAAAACTAGAACATTAATAAATTATCCTTCTGCTTGTGCTTTCGTTACCAGTGGTAGCTAATTATTTATTACATTAATAAGGTGTGTCTTTTTTAGATTATTAACGAATGCTTTATTTATTTATTTTGATTTCAAAAACACAGTTGAATTTTCACCGCACTGGATGAAATGTGTTCATGATCCTAGGAAGTCAAGCTCACAGAATGGTTTTCTTGTAGCAGGATTTCTCGTCAAGGTACATGCGTTTACTTAATTCAAAAGACAGCCAGTTTTCTCAATTAAAAAGTGTACAAAAGGCTAACCCTTGAATTTGATCATTATGACTTGGACAACGTATCCCTCTATCAACTTTAAAGAGGAATCTATCTGCTGTTATTATTTTAAAGTAATTTTATTTTATTATTATTATTTTTAAAGATTTTATTCATTTATTTAACAGAGAGAGAGACAGCCAGTGAGAGAGGGAACACAGGCAGGGGGAGTGGGAGAGGAAGAAGCAGGCTCCCAGCGGAGGAGCCTGATGTGGGGCCTGGGATTACACCCTGAGCTGAAGGCAGACACCCAACGACTGAGCCACCCAGGTGCCCCTTAAAAGTAATTTTAAAGCCAGCTTTTACTAGAGGATAAACTTCTTAAGGGCAGGGACCATGCCTTTTACATCCTTTTGTGATGCTCAGAGTAACGGGAATACAGCTTGCGTGCAACTGGTCCTCAATAAATGTTGCTAGGTGATTCGCATTTGAAGGGGAAATGGAAAGAAAAGCCTGGAGGACTGAAAGGATTTGCGTGCATGCATCTTGCTGTGAATAATACAAATGTGGAGACAGGTGACTAAGCGGGCAGCATGGACACTGAGGGCTTGGGCCTCTGAAACCTCCAATAATCAGAAGTTGTAACATGACTCACAGCAGCACCCGGTTGTACGATGAGAGCCAAAGAACTGGAGGAGGTGCTGGGAAAACTCGGGGCTGCAGAAGGAAATCGTAGCACAAAGCACGCAATGCTTTCAGGGGGAAATACTGAGCAGGAGAGACAGCATGGAGAACAAGGGAAGAAACAATAAGATAGAAATAGGAAGTGTCTTCAAGGGCCAAAGGTAAGGGAGAGAATTCTTAAAGCAGAGGTGAAAACTCGTGGAACTAACAAGGTTGGGTTTAGTGTGGACAAGAGCCCAGCTCAGATGCTAGTTCCTCTAAAATTTTATTTCCTACTTTAAAAGCAGAGGTTTCTTCACATGTGACCATAGAACTCTACATTAATTCTCTGCCAGGAGGTGTAGTTTTGATATCTGGTCTGCAGCTGCAAAGTAAGAAGCAGCAAATTTCTGGTGTGTCAGGAGTTGATGGTTTCTTTCCCTCGGCCCCCCAGCCCTCTCTCCAAATCGGGCTCAACACCCTGATCCACATATCCCCACGTGGATCTGCTCAGTTCTGCCACTAGATTCTTTCCATTCTAAGCTTCTCTGTGCCAAGACCATGTATGCACTCTACGTAGTGTCAAAAGCCTTGTCTGGTACTGAGAGTTCACAGATGGGTCCAGAGATTCTTGACACTGCCTTTGGAGGGTAGAACTAATTCCCTTCCCCTGGAGCGTGAGTGGACTAAATGATTTGCTTCAAATGAACAGAATAATAAATATGTCAATGTGTGTGGCTTCAATACCATGTCATACAAGGCACTGTGGCTTCCTCCTTGAGCTCGCTTGAATCACTCACTCTGGGGAGGCCAGCTGCCATGTTGTGAACACACCTGAGGGGCCCTGTGGAGAGATCCACATGGTGGGGGAACTGAGGCCTCCAGTCAGCAGCCCTGTGAGGGAGACCCCTGGGCAGCAGGCCCTCCAGCCCCAGTCCAGCCTTCAGATGATTGCAGTCCCAGCTGACAACCTGACGGCAGCCTCATGAGAGACCCTGAGCCAGAAGCACCCAGCTAAGCTGTCCCTGGATTTCCTCAGATCTATGTGGAAAGTAAATGTCATTTTAAGCTGCTAAGTTTGTAATTCATTACATAGCAATAGATAACTATACAGTAAATTTTCCAATAGAACTCTTATTTATTTTGGAGTTATTTTTTTTAAGTTTTATTTAAATTCCACTTGGTTAACATACAGTCTAATATTAGTTTCAGGTGTAGAATTTAGTGCTTCAACGCATCCATACAATACCCGGTGCTCATCACAATACGATCCTTTCAACAGATGCAGAAAAAGCATTTGACATTGTACAATAGCCATTCATGATAAAAACCCTCAACAAAGTAGGGCTAGAGGGAACATACTTCAACATAATAAAGGCCATATATGAAAAACCCACAGCTAATATCATCCTCAATGAGGAAATACTGGGAGCTTTTCCTCTACAGTCAGGACCAACTCAGGGATGTCCACTCTCACCACTGTTATTTAACTTAGTACTGGAAGGCCTCGCCTCAGCACTCAGACAACGAAAGGAAATAAAGGCATCCAAATGGGCAAGGAAGACGCCAAACTTTCACTATCTGCAGACAACATGATACTCTATGCAGAAGACCCGAGGGGCCCCTGGGTGGCTCAGTTGGTTAAACATCTGACTTTGGCTCAGGTCATGATCTCAGTGTCCCAGATCGAGACCCATGTTGGGTTCTGCACTTAGCTAGGAGTCTGCTTGAGGATTCTCTCTCCTTCTCCCTCTGCCCCTCCCCCTGCTTGCACCCTCTGTCTCTCAAATAAATCTTTTTAAAAAATGTAAAACTAAAAAAAAGAAAAGAAAGAAAGAAAGAAAGAAAGAAAGAAAGAAAGAAAGAAAACCTGAGAGACTCCACCAAAAATTTGCTAGAACTGACATACGAAATCAGTGAAGTCGCAGGATACAAAATCAACATACAGAAACCTGTTGCATTTCTACACACCAATGATGAAGCAGCAGAAAGAGAAATCAAGGAATCGGTCCCACTTACAACTGCACCAAAACCCGTAAGATATCTAGGAATACACTTAACCAAAGAGGTAAAAGATCTGTACTCTGAAAATTATAAAACACTGACGAAAGAAATTAAATGGCACAAAGAAATGGAAAAACATTCCATGCTAGTGGATTGGAAGAACAAATATTGGAGTTAAGTTTTAAAAGTTTACCAAAATGCCCGTTTTAATCTAAATACTCCCAAGAAAGAAAAAAAGTTTAAAGTAATAATAGTTTTCATTATTTTGCAAATACTTGTTTACCTGCTCTTAATACATGAAAAGTTTAGATGTTATAAGTGTTCAGATAAATTAAATCCTGCCTTCTTTTAGTTTCTGATTCTGACAAAGCCAAATGATTTTTTCTCACATAACGAGGTTCCAAAAACACATTGGACACTGACAGGCCTTGAAGAGTCTAGGAGACCTGGAAGGTAAAGGGTGGGGAAGTGGCTAGATTTTTTTATTGAGATGTTTTTCTTCTTTAATCTCATTTAACACAAACGACCAAAAAAAAAAAAAGGTGGCATTTTCATGTTGTGTATTAAAATATGACAAATAAGTAATTTTTATTTTAAACAGAGGTAAATGCAGGAGAAACAATCTTGTCATAGCCAGGATAAAAGAAAACTCTTTTCATGAGCATTGAAAACTTGCTAACAGTTGGCTTGGGTAAGAGAACATTAAAACACTTTTACTACTTTGTTTGCAGCTCCTGTCTATATAATTTTCACATATATGATACTGTGCTTCTCCCAGAATCTTTCTATCCTTGTTTGTCCTGGACGTTTTAGACACATAATAAATGTCTGGGGAGGGGCGTCTGGGTGGCTCAGTCGGTTGAGCGTCCAGACTCTTGGTTTTGGCTCAGGTCATGATCTCAGGGTCATGAGATCCAGCCCTCGGTGGGTCTGCACTCAGTGGGGCGTCTGATATTCTCTCCCTCTGCCCTCCTCCCCCGCTTGTACTCTCACACATGCTCTAAGATAAATAAATAAATCCAGAGAAAAAAGTCTGTTGAATGTTATGAATGGATGAATGAATAAAGTTGATGTAGAGGAAAACTGAAGCAGAGTTATATTCTCCTAGAGATTAAAAAGGTATGAAGAGCATATGATACAACTAGTGTTTTAAATTAAAAACACACACACCAATAGGACCTACTCTGGATGGGTCTGAGACTATTCTAAATGCTTTACATAAACTAAGACACAGAATTGTCACACTCATCCTATTATTATCATCCCCATTTTCTAGATGAGACACCTCAAGCTGACAGAGGGTGGTAACTCGCCCAGGGTTCTGCAGGTAAGGAAGTGGTCAAGTCAGGATCCGGATATTTGAGCTTCGGAGTCACCTCTTGCCCCCTCCCTACCGAGGCAGTTCCCTACCTGGTCGCACACTAGCTCGTACCCAGACGGCTCCCAAGTCCAGAGAAGGCGGGTGTGCTGGGGGAGAGTCCTGCAAAGCGAAGAACTGGGCCTGCTTTGTGCTGTTTTGGGGAATTGTGTTTATTCACGAGTTGCTCTCACTAGACCATCAATTTAACACTCTGCCAACTGTCCAATTATTCGTGTTCACGTGGAGCTAAGTGGGTTCTTCTCCAGCTGCACACCTTTTTTTTTCTCTCTACATAATTAACGAAGCTCATCAAAACCCTAGAAAACAAGCCCAGAGCACCAGCCACTCTCATTGACATGTTAATGGGGGGTCAGGGGCTCCTGACCCCGCCCCAGGATGTTTATGCGCTGTTCACAAACGTTCTATGCTGATGATAGGATATGGACGCGTAAGGGCTGCGTTCCTCCTCCTGCTCAGCGGCCACATTACACACCGACGGCGGTGAAAGTATCTGAAGCCAGTAGGCTACACAGACCCGGTGAATTCTAATGACGAGGGCACAACACCTGCTGTGTGCAGGTTGTCCAGAGGACAGGGTCCAGCGCCACTGAGAAGAGGCCTCCCTGGCCAGTGGAGAACAATGGGAAGCACTAATCTACTCTGTGCAGTTTAGGATTACGGAACTTTTCAAAGATGATGTAAAGAGGCAGAGGCTTCGAAACAGCAAAACAATTTCCATTTGGCTTCGCCTCTGGTCCTGACTGCCCTTCCGAACACAGCAGACTTTATTGTTGCTCTGGGGCTGGCCTGTCCACCACAGTGCCACCAGCCACGTGTGGCTATCGAGCCCTTGAAGCGTGACTGCTCCAAGTGGAGCTGTGCTGTCACTCTAAAAGACACATCAGACTCCAAAGGCTTGGTTGGAAAAAAAAAAAAAAGACTGTAAACTATCTCTTTAATAATTTTTATATTGATTTCATGTTGACATAACATGTTAATATATTGGGTTAAACAAAAATATTTTAAAATTAATTTCACCTGTTTCTTTTTGCCTTGGGTAACGTGGCCAATGGAAATTTTAAAATTCCATGGCTTGGATTTGTGGTTTGCATTAGGTTTCTGTTGGTCCGTGCTACTCTAGATTTGGAACACCTCCGCCTGTTACCACCCTGAGAGGGGTGCAAAGGCTGAATGATTTTCCAGGTCTTTTCTCTGGGCTCTTCTGCTACATTCACGAAAGTCTTACTAACAGATGATCTTGAAACCAGCCCTCTCTGTCATGAAGGCTGTTCTACTGCAGGCATGAACTGCCTTCCAGAACCTTCAGTCAGCCTTCAGCTTGACAACGTAACTCCAGGCCCTGACTGGCCACGGCTCGAGCACAGCATAGCACTGTGCGGTACAGGTAACTCACATTCTAACTGCACTGGCCCGAGAAGTTGACCCTCCGCTCTGCATCTAGCAGCTCTTAGGGAATGAGCAGGTGCACCCAGAGCCCCTCCCTATGGGTGTGCAGTGAGCGGATAACAGGGCGATGTGCAGAGGAGGGTGCATGGAGGCGGCCATGACACGTGGGGTGCCTGTGGGGCTGTGGGTGCAGTCCATCTGCTCAGAGGGGGTGCCTTTTTCCTAATTCTCACCAAGACACCAGTAAAACTAGTGATGGCCTGAGATGGACCACTTTCTACATCATTTTCCTTGCACCACTGCTGAGCTTCAGTTTGGCACTGAAAGTAGTTCTTGGCTTAATAAGCCCATTAATGTCCTTTGTATGAACTGGCTAGAGCCCAGGGCAGAAAAGAAGCCCAAATAAACTTTCAAACATCTCAGATACAAAAGCAATTAGAGATGCAAGGATGTTTCTAAACCTCTTCTAGGAAATCACAATATTAATAAATGGGAGTTACCAGTTTAGATACTATTTGGGGTCAATATTTACTGTTCAGTAAATAAAAATGTATAGGTAACCTGCATAATCTCATGAATCATATTAACTAATCATGACAGTGTATTGGGAATCTAAGTAACGTGAAAGGTATTTTGATTCTTTATGCACTGGGCCAGATGCAAGCCATTTTGTATCATAAAGATTAATTCCATAGAAACTTGCTCAGAAACCAAGATATAATACAATATCCCTGTATAGGAAAATAGCATTTTTTTCCCAAAGAGTTTTATAACCTCTAGAAAAGCTGAGAGTTGCTATAAATAGTTAATGAGGGGTGACATAATAGGTTTTAAAACTTGGAACCCTGCTCCTTGCATATACTTGCATAGCGACTCTCTTTTGAGGGGGCTCTCCTTAAGAGATAAGATGGGACCAAGTAAATCCTTAATATAGAAATATTACACCAAATATGTCTGTTACACTGATCTGTTACTACTCTAAATAAAGAAAAGAAACATTTTCATAATAATACGAATTTACCAAAAAATAAAAGCTTGCAAAAACAAAAAGCCCAGCTCTAAAAACACAGGAGTAAGTATTTGAGGCTCAATTTAACACAAACTTTTAAAAAATTGCTATGAGCTTGCTTCACACCTTTTGCTGAGCGTGGAACAAGTACCTCGGCGAATGGGAAACACAAATCAGAAGAATAAGGTAAATAATAAGTGTTGGAATTGCTTCTAAATACAAATAAGATTTGATATTTAGATTTATATATGACCTGCTCATCATCTTTCAGAAACTATTACACCACCCCAATATTTAATCTTAGGATCATAAATATTTGATTCACGGGGCACCTGGGTGGCTTAGTCGGTTAAGTATCTGCCTTCAGCTCACATCATGATCTCAGGGTCCTGGGATTGAGCCCCGAGTCCGGCTCCCTGCTCAGCGGGGAGTCTGCTTCTCCCTCTCCCTCTGCCTGCCCCCCTACTCCCTGCTCCTGTGTGTCTGTGTTCCATCTCTCTCTCTCGCTCTCAAATAAATAAATAAAATCTTATAAATAAATAAATGAATAAATAAATAAATAAATAAAATATTTGATTCATTTCCCTTTCATCTTGTCACATAGTCAATCACCAAGTTCTGTTATTTCTTTCCTTTAACTGCTGCTGTGCCTGTTTTCCCTTAAATTGTAAAGGACACATCCAGATAGAGATTCTTACTATCTCAAAATTGAAATGGTAGAAAGTCCCCTAACTGTTTCTCCCGTGCATTTCCTTAATGTAGAAATATTACACCAAATATGTCTGTTACACTGATCTGTTACTACTCTAAATAAAGAAAAGAAACATTTTCATAATAATACGAATTTACCAAAAAATAAAAGCTTGCAAAATCAAAAAGCCCAGCTCTAAAAACACAGGAGTAAGTATTTGAGGCTCAATTTAACACAAACTTTTAAAAAATTGCTATGAGCTTGCTTCACACCTTTTGCTGAGCGTGGAACAAGTACCTTGGCGAATGGGAAACACAAATCAGAAGAATAAGGTTAAGTTAAGAATAAGATTCCCCAACACGAATCTTTCTCTCCAGCCTGGTTATTGTCGGCATTGTGCCCACTTAAGGAACAACCCTTGGCTTGAAGCAGAATGCCTTGCCATCCACTCACCATCCGACCTAACTCCTGGTCATTCTTGGTCTACTCAAAGCTTATTTCCCCATGGAAGCTGCTCTTTTCTGCTCCAGGCTGTACTGACCCCTGCCTTCTCTCTGCCCATAATCCCTAATGCAGAATTTAGTGGCACTTAACCACTTGCTGCCTGGTATTGACTTAACCTGTGTGTCTCCTTATCTCCTCGGCCAGAATGCACATTGTGGGACACTGTAGATGGTATTAGTCTAGTATCTCTTTTTAGTCCACAACATTTAGAATTTTAGAAGTGAATATACACAGGGAGAGCGTGCTTGGTCAGGTTTCACAATTTTCTACACTTGTGACAGACCCTTAGGCTAATAGACTCCTGCCAGGGTAAAAACAAAGCTGGACCTACTCTCTTATGTGTGAATGCACTGGATATCCATTGGGAGGCATTGGGCAGGGGCCTCATGTGCAGTGAATGACCTTGAAAGGAAGGGAATGTCAAACTCAGGAAATAAAATGAAATTAGGCCTCCAATGCTTCCCCAAAGCTCAGGAACACCTGGGAAAGGTGCCTGAATCCTATCCTTGATATAACAGTGTCAGAATACGGAACAGCAGAGCTGTGGCTCTACTAATATGTCCGCGAGCTGTCTTGCCCTAAGGAGGATGTCCCCAAAGAGGCCCTAAGTAAGCTTAAGTGTGCTTCCTTTCATGTGTGAGCTTCCATTCCATGGCAGAATCTCTCTTCCTATAGGTCCTGAGGACACAAGGCCATGCCTTGCATTGGTCCTGAAGCAGAGGCAGGGACAGCCAACTGTCTCTTGGAGAGAGAAGGGAAACTCTACCCTTCACCCTGGTGGAATTGGATGTGGGGGTGGAAAGGAGGATGGACTGCATTGTGCTTTTAAGAAAATCAACAGGAGTAATTCTCTGATTAACAAATACAGCTAGAACCCACAAGATTTGATCTCTTAAAAATTTTTGCTCTATCCTAAGAAAAATCCATTAAGTGCAGAGTAACCTAATGTTTCCCTCTTGCTTGAAACGATTCAAGTTTTAGACCCTACAAAATCTATAGTTGCACGGACAGTAACTGCCATATTTCAGCATATACAAATATTGAGCACGAAATAAACACAGGTTGCTTTAATAGCAGATTCAGAGTTATCTTACGTACAATTTCTCCATTAGAAAATGGTAGTGGTGGTGGGTTTATTAAAACGCACACTCCCAGACCCCATCCCAGACCTACTGACTTTGAGTATTTGGCAACAGAATCCGGTTATCTGCATCCTGAACAATTTCCCCAGGTGATTCTTAGGCCCACAAAAGCTTTAGAACCACTGATTGTTGGGGTGTAAGCTCTCTAATTAAACAAGAATATTCTTGTTCCATGAAACCTTCAAACAGTATTCTCACAGGGTGCTAATTAAAACCTCTTTCTTGCATAAAACTATTATAAAATAAATTCCTAAAGCGTTTTCTTTTCTGTTGTTTACTCTTAGCCTCATATTTCTAAGACTCTGACAGAATATCAATCAGGATTTTCAAAATATGCCAGTGTGTGTATGGAAATGACTTATTATACCCATCAATATGAACATTTCATTTATTACCTGGATTTTTGTAGCACTTCTGCCCACTGGTTTCCCCTCAGCTGGGAAGCCCTGGATTCAGTCAGTGATGAGAGTTCTGTCAATATTTTACCTTGCATCTGAGTTGCCAGATACTATTGGCTTTGTCAGGGTCATGGAACCTAAATTGTTTTTATAGTCCCTGAAATAAGTCAATATTTTCAAGATTCTAAAAACTATTCAATGATTATACTCATAAGATCTTATTTTAAAGAAGCACAATGACCATGTTGACACTGCTGTCCTCGGAACACATGTATTTGACATATGTACATTTTATAGTAAGGGAGCACTTTAGGTTTTATGAAACCAGCTCTATTAAAGCCCACAATGTTAGAAGCAATCACGTGAAATTTGCTGTAAAACATAAACTTTAATATTAGACAATATTCGATATTCAGATAGGAAAATGTTGAAAGTCAGCTCTGGTAGGCTGAACACCCACATTTATCTTGCCTTCCTCCAATGCCCCATTACGATGAAAATAAAGGGATAAAAACGATTAAGCATTCAAGAACAAAGAGGATGGGAGATAGCAATAGCAATTGAGGGGTATCAACAAAATTTTGGAAGATGAAAATCAGATGGCTGAGTGGTTAAACAATTAGCGGCTTAGAGAAAGCTAAATCTAAGCCTGCAGTAGGGGAAGCCAAAAATAAAGCAAGATGATTCAAGCCAAAGAATGCTATAAATTCACAGAAATTAGAAAGACCTCTAAATACCAGGGTGGGAGGTGGGGTGTGCACAAAAGGAGAATTGGTTCAAGTCCTGTATAATTAAGAGGTGGACCAGATCTACTCCCCCAGACTGGAAGAAGGAAGGTGTACTACTTGACAGAGAGATTAAGCCATAAAGCTTTGGAATCCTGGATCCCAGTCGTAACTGAGGGTGAATTGAGGAGCCATACAAAAACAGGGAGATTAAATGAAAGTCTACATAGCATTTAGTGAGACACTCCTCACCATCACTACCATCTACCAACTCCCTTCCTCTGCTCAGCTCCAAAAAACCAGCCTCCAGACTTATAACTTTCAGCAGTGAGATTGAAGGAGTCTTTTTTGACTGGCCACAGGGGGAAAAGCTACAGACACTGACCCAGTAAAATGGCTGGGTTCTAGCCCAATCCCTCTATAGCAAAGCCCCACATATGACAAGCCCTGTGTAAGCCTACGGAGCAACTAATTAGCTATATTATATCTCATTCGTAAAATAATTAGACATTTGAGAAAAGCTCCTAAAATGAAAGAAAGAAAAATCAAACAAGCATATGGGTAAAGGGTGCTTGGGAGAATCAGAGACAAAGCAGAAAGCATGAGAAAACTTAATTTAATGAATTTAATTTAAATGATAATATCCTTAGATCAAAAAGGGTAATCAGAGAACAAGAAAGAACTTATGGACATTTGAAATGTGATAAATAAAATGAAATATTTAATTTTAGAGTTGGAGAATAAAGTTAAGGGAATCTTACAGAACATAGAATAAAAGAACAAAGACATGGAACATTGAAAAGATATGAAAATTAGAGAATAATCAAGGAGGTCCAATACATGATGAATAAAAGTTACAGAAAGTTAAAAATAGAGAAAAAGGAAGGGAGAAATAATCAAAGAAATAATACAAGAACATATCCTAAGGATATTTTTCCAGATCTTTAAAGAAAAAGTTCATAGTACCAGACACAGTGAATGAAAAATGGCTACATTAAGGCATATTGTTATGAAATTTCAGGAATACAGAGAAGATTTGAAAAGCTCTCAGAGTGGAAAAAAAAATACAGTCACACACATGGAAGGGGGATCCAAATTTCACCAGATTTTTCAACAGTATGAAAGCCACAGGCTCTTGAAGAAATGTCTTTGAAATTCTGACTGAATGTTTCTTAACTATAATTCTACATCTGGCAAACTGTCAATAAAATGTGAGGATAAAGTTATTTTCAAAAATAGGTTTCATTAAAACAATCTCTTGAGCACCCCTTTTTAAGAGCTCTGAGGATGTGCTCTAGCAGTTTGAGGGACTAAGCCAAGAAAGAGGTGGAGGGATCAAGAAAACAGGTAATGCGACATGGAGAGGGGTGAAACATTCCAAGAATAATGGTGAAGGGCAGTTGCAGTATTTCAGTTAAGTAGTAGACCAAGAAAACTGTAGATAGAAGACTGGAGCAAGAGGGTATAAACCTTCAGGAGAGACACTGAAAGGAAGGAAGGAAGGAAGGAAGGAAGGAAGGAAGGAAGGAAGGAAAGAAGGAAGGAAGGAGGGAGGGAGGAAGGAAGGAAAGAGAAAGAAAGAAAGAAAGAAAGAAAGAAAGAAAGAAAGAAAGAAAGAAAGAAAGAGAGAAAAAGAAAGATAGATTGAGGAAGAGAAAGAGAGAAGTGAGAGAAAAGGGAGAGAAAAAATAGGAAAGGGAATGTAAGAAAAACAGATTATTTGATGTTTGATCATATCTCAAGAGTTACAGACTCAGACAAGTTTGAGGATGGATTGAAGGCAGGTGTAAGGATAGCAACAATAAAAAAAAAAGAGGCTATTATTAATTCCAGGGAAAACAAAAAGCTGTATAAGAAAGGAAATATAATCATAGTATACTAAATAATGAAATTGTGACATGCTATGCAAAGATCACTCATGTAAATATAGAATACTTTAAAATCATAATCTGTGATATATCTAGTTATATTGAGAGTTTAGGGTAGAGAAAAAGAGACTCTGTGTGTAGGGGTTATATCCGTGAGGAGGTAGTATAAGCAGATTAAATCCTCATCTTCTATAGAATCAAATCTTTGAAAAATTGAGAACCAGTAACTGATGGAGATAAACAGGAGAAAACAACTTACGAATGGAGGGGATGAAGCAGTGGATTGCTGTTTCTCCTCAGAAGCCTTGCAGTACTATTTAACTTCCAAAACTATGTCATGCATTATTTGAATAAAATAAACAGTATATTTTAAGGAAACTAAACAAAGGGGCTCCAGGTTTTTAAAGTTAAGGAAAATGTATCTTCAAAGAGATTTCCAAGATGGCTGTAAATACTAGAGCTCTGTTCTTTTTGTGGAAATTTTATGGCTAGAAAGCTCATAATAATATACCTCACATGGTACCCAACATATTTTGGTAAAATAAAATTGAAAGGGGAAAACATTCTATAAAATATGAGCATACCTGTTCTCATTGTGATAGACACAGCCACACATAGCAAGCACACAAGGGAAGAATAAAGTAGCAGTGTAGTCTATGATTTATCTAGTCCTATGATAGTAACTACTAAAAATTAATTTTGGGAATTATTTGCTTTCTACTATTCCACGTAGGAATTATTTTTGGGCTTTGGGTATCCCTGTAACCTTCTTTGACCAGCAGGCAGTCATTTGCTTTCGGTTTACTTCTTTCATAGTTGCTCCATTGTTTTTTGTTTATCAGACACAGAGACTGAGTTAGCTGTCCCAGCAATCTCATTGTTGTTCTATTGGTTCAAGATAACCACCCCCGATCAAAGGATTCTTTTTAGACCTGTCTTTCCGGTTCTTCTATTTGATCTCAAAAACAGCTCTGTGTTATTTTTGCTAATGCTCTCTCCACTGGAGCTGATAATCAAGTAAACATATTTTTGGCTTGAACTTTGATAATTGCCGTATTTAATGATTTATTAAACATCGTTATGTTGAAGACACAGTGTTAAGTACTATGAAAAAATAGAAAAAATAGAGAGACACACACAGAGACAGAGACAAAGAGAAAAACAGAGAGAGAGAGACAGAGAGATACTGTCTTTAAGAAATGAGATTAGGAAAAGATAATAGATAGACATAACCAAAGGAAGAAAGACATAACCAGAAACACAAATTTTAAAAATTAAAGAGCAATCCAGAAGGCCCAGTATATGATGAAGTTCTGGAGAGTAAAAAAAAAAAAAAAAAAAAAAAAGAAAAGAAAAGAAAAAAGATCAAAGAAATAACACAAGAACATAACCCTGAGAAGATTCTAAAGCTTGTAATGGTGGAAATTTTATCGATAGTTTCACTGTCACTGTTTTAGCTGAAGTTTGATGGGACTTGAGAGAAGAAGTAAAAAGAGGATGTGGAGACAGAAAGGAAAAGAGAGGGAGTGTGGGGAGTGGGTTTTAGAACTATCTCTAGAAGCAGGGAGGAATTTACAAATAATATATGTAATGAATAGACAATAACGGTATCACCTCAATCCAACTGACAAGTGGATAAATAAGGATTTTTTAAAAAGAATTAGTGAAGCATAAACTTTTTTTAAAACAGGGGATTTTCTTTGCTTAAAAAGTATTTTTCCTGATGGTAGAATTAATGTACGTATGTGATAGAAAATTAAGAAAATTTAATAAAGTATAAGAGGAAAACAATAATCACAATTTTACCAACCCAAAATACCACTTCTAATATTTTAGTTACTCAGTATTTTTCTACACATATCAAAAAACACAACCTGGATTGTAACATACAAGCTATTGTATGATCTGATTATTTTGCTCATCTTATGAGCATTTCCAGGTGATTAATCACTCATTAATATCATCATTTTCATGTACATTATTTATTTTTCCAAAATATTTATTTTGGTCCCCATTTTTCATTATCATAAGCTTGTTTCATTACCATGAGCATAATTTTTGTACATAAATCTTTAATTTTCTAATTATAAGGAATAACATGTAAATTCTGAGTAGTGGCATTACTCGACAAAACATATTTGAAATTTTGAAATAAGCTTTTTTTGCTTCTAGTTTTTGATTCCCTCTTTAAAAAAATATCCAGGTAAGTGAGAAATGGCATCTTCTGAGAGAAATGGCATTGTCTGCAAATACCCCAATCAAGTAAACATCTGTATAAGATAATTACCTTGAAATAAATGTTTCAGTATTATTGGCTTTGGTATTCAAGTCGTTCATTAAAACTAAGTGTTGATCATGGTCCTTGTGGCCAACAAAGAGTAAAGTGAATTTTCACTAGCAACAGCAGAAAACAAATTTGAACTACACCTATGTATAATTATATTTTATATCTTGTCTGTAATTTGAGCTCATATTTGTGCAATGTACTCGCATATAGTGTAATTAACTATTCTGAGAGCTATGTAAATACTGCTCCACAATCAGGTGAAAGCATGAAATAAATGGTATGTTTGCAGAAAGATATTCACATGTTTATATATGTATTTTGAAGCTTGTTTCAAACAGTGGTGAGTTAATATTTCATTAAAAAGTGTGCTTTTGCGTGATGGTTCTTTTTGAGGTTAAGAAGTGATTATTCTAATGAGGCCTCAAAAAGGCAGATTCTGTCCACTCTGAAAGTACCTCCTGAGATGGAAGGAAAAGAGGAGGAGCCCACAGATTTAATCCAGAAAACCATCACTTTTGTTTCTACACTTGACTGAGTCCTTTCAAAACATGACCTCTACAGCTCAAGGCTTCGGTTACTCATAGTTAGGCAAGCATAAGGACCTGAAATGAGTACCTTTAAAATTCATGTACCAGCAAAGACAAGAACTTCATCCCAAGTTAGCAAATTTCAAAAGACATTTAGTGAGGGTGGGGAGTGAGGATGGGTTCACATTGCACCCACATGTCTGCAGAGCCTGTGAGTTGGAATTAATCATCTTTGGTCTGGCTCCGAGGAAATACGTTACTGTTGCTCAGTCTGGCTCCGAGGAAATACGTTACTGTTGCTCACATAAAAACAGCAAACGTAGAAGCACAATTTGTATTAACAACAGACCATTCTGACAGCTTGTGATCTCATAAACCTCTGCCGTGTCTGGGCTACAACAAACATCCTTGTGTGTTGCCTGCATTTCTGCCGCCTTCGGAACTTAATATTGAAGTGTATAAAATGTTGCATTTTCCAATGGCGCTTTTTTTTTTTAATGAAACCAAGATAAAACATAAAAGCTCACATTTCAATGACGTTTTCCTACCAGCTACTGATTACAGCTGGTGTAAACCACGCTATATTTTTATTTCTCCAGACAGAATTTCTTTGGAGCTGGCCGGCGTGTGCAGACAAGAAACCACTGTGAGGTTTTGGGCTGGGAAGGCTGTGAAGGACAAGAATCAAGCCATAGAGCTCAGGCCTGTCTCTGCAGGCCAGCACCACCTCCTGCTCCACGGCCTCCATGGAGCTGAGCTTCGGGAGGGTGGGTGTGGGGTGGGGCGGCCATGCGGGGAGACGCAAACAGCCCCTAGTGATGCAAGATCTGCCTGTACTACTTCCCAGCGCTTCTAATGCAGCCGCTTGGGGACACACGTCCAAGTACTAGCTAGAACCTGTTTGCACGTGAGAGCCCTGAAAGCAAAGAATTGTCTGCAAAATCCCCAACTGTGATGCAAATGTCAGAATCCTGAGAGGACTGAGGCATGGCAGAGCAATTGGGAGTGAAAGGCTGGCTCCAGTGAGTTCACCCGCGTTGGAGAAAAGGCAGTAGAACCGCACATTTCCCCAGTCCTTCCCCTAACACCCCAGATAAGGTGTTAAAGGAGCTCTGGCTGCGTGCTGGTCAGGATGACGGGAGTGAATGCTTGTCAATGAGGATTCACTCTCCAACTGGTTGCCACTCATTTTTACCCTAGGTCACTGAGAGCCCTACACCCCTAAACCAGGATGTCATGAAGACATGCAGTGGGAAAGAGGAGAAGTTATTTTGATCCAGCGCTAAGACCGATTCACCATCAACTTTTCCCGAAGGAGCTGCATGCACGGGGAAGGTTTTAGGGCACTCCCAAGTCATGATGTTGAAACAGCTTCTAACTGCTAGTTTAGCAACCGATGCTTAAACACTGAGTGGTCCTACAGAAAACTATCCTCTACTTCCTTCTGAAACTACAGAAAACTCTCCTACATTGAGCCATCAAGAACCCACGTTTCCCTTATTCACAGCTTAGTAAGATAGGCAGAGATCGTTCAGGGCCTTAAGAAACTGCTGCAGACATCGCCACGCCCTCTGGTCTCGCTACCACCCCGAGTCTCAGACTCTATGACCCCGGAGAGAAGCCCCAGAAAGAGCATCACGTTTGCCCCGTGACCTCTACGGCCTGCCTCTCTCGGAGTGAGAACTTGTCCTATTTTCTGGTTCCTTATCTAATGGCAGGAATAAAAGAAGTTTAATTCCTAGGCCTTCAAACACCGGAAAGCCTATTGTCTCACCCTTTTCCATCTTAGAAGAAAGAGAAACCAAACCAAACCCAACCCAAAGCCAAGCCTGGCAGCGCCACGAGGCTGTACAGGCAGGATTCCGCACGCAGGTCCGGAAAGCCGGAGCGCGGAGCGCAGCCCCCGTCGCGGGTCTGAAAGGCACCAGCGGCGGTGCTCGAAGGGCGCTGGCTTGCACACTCACCTGACCGTGGGACGGAAGCGCGGCGTACGCCAGCGGCTGCGTCATCACTCCCTTCTGCTTCATGAGAAGCATGCGCTTCTGCTCCTCGCTCAGGTGCGCCCTGGGCGCCGGGAGCTGCGGCGGCGGCGGCGGCGGCTGCTGGGGCGGGGGCGGCGGCGGGGGCGGCTGCTGCTGCTGCTGCTGGATGTAGGGCAGCAGGGCGTTTTTGTTGGGGTTGGCCATCGGGGGGGTCATCCTCTGACTCAAGTCTGCGTTAAAATGGGTCAGAGGCTTAGTGTTGCCGTACGTGAGGATGTTGTGCTGTTTGTTTAAGGAGTTGGTACCCAAGTTATTTGGCTGCTGATTGATCATATTCATGTGGTTCTGAGGGAGGTAGTTATTCATTGTCGTCTTCTGCAGGTTGTTGGCCATGGGAGGCACTATGGGGTTTTGGTTGTTAAAGGCTTGGGGGTACATCATTGGGCTATTTGGTTTTTCCGCAGCGAAAGCTGCTCCGTAGGGGCTGGACGGGGGCCCTAAGGGAGACCAGCTGGAAGTCTGGTTGGCGTGCTGCTGCTGCTGCTTCTGTTGCATGAGCTTGGCCCTTTGTTGCTGCTGCGCAGCCATCTGCTTGAGCTGCTCCGCTGGGGACATGTCGGAGCTGGCCACGGCCACCGGGCCCGACGCGGAGCCCGCCACGGTCACGGCCGCTGGATTAAGGAGATAACCGTTTCCAGGCCGAGGTGGGGCTTGGCCTGGAGTGTGGGCTTGGTTCGGAGTCTGAGGGGACTGGACAGCACAGTTTGCTGGTGAGCTGGCGGGGTTTGCAGCTGCGGGAGTGCTGGCGACCGTAGGTAAACTCGTGGCCGTGGACACGGTAGAAAAGGGAGGGCCAGAAGACGAGGGCCTCGCCTGCGGGGATCCCATGGAGACGTGTGCAAAAGGAGAGTGAGAGGGGTCGCTCTTCACACTTGCACTCTCCTGGGAGAGAGGGGTCTCTGTGGCCGGCTGTGAGAATTCGGGCTCCTTCTTCTCTTCAAAGTCTTCGTTGAACAGGTCCTGTATGTCATCTTCAGGAACCGTGTTGGCCAACTCATCGATTAATTCTTGCCACTCCTGGTCATTCAGGTTAATGTCTGAGAACAGCTTGTTCTGATTTGAAAGAGATGTTTCTGATGTGTCTATGCAAGTAGGGTCATCTAGAGGCTCTTGTTTGAGGTCCTTGCTCTGCAGGATGGTGAAGCTGTCCTCCAGGTCACTGCAACCGTTGACAGGAAGTTTGATCTCTGGAAGCCTACCATTCTTACTTAGGTCTTCTAGAAGCCCAGGAGTGTGAGTTCCACTATTCTGCAAGGGCAGTGAAGGCTTCAGGTCAAGTTGGTGAAGAGGAGAAGCTGAAGGCAGTGGCATGTTGATGGTGTCCATTCCTGTAGGAATGTCCTTTCGTATTCTCTTGCTTGTTGGAGAAAAACTCCCATCACAAGCACCATTCTGTTGGTCTCCATTAAGTGGTGATCGAGCTCCTTCCAACTTCCTTTTCACAGTCTCTTGGAGCTGGGAAAGAAACAGGAAAGAGGGTGAGTAAATCTCCAAGTCATCATTCCCTCTTTGAGCAAGGTGATTTGCAACTGCTGTGAAGTAACTTTTAAATGCTTTATCACACATGGGAAAGAAGTTCTAGGTCTAATTTCAAGAGTGGCCTGGCTTCAAATTCTGTGGGGAAAGGTTTTATCCAAAAGAAGAGCTCATAAGCTAAGAGAGAGAAAACAAAATAAAGATTGGAGGGTGGGGAACAAAAGAAAAAGAGAGAGTTAAAGGCAGTACGTCTCTTACAGCAGAGAATCATCCATTATTATTTTCCAAAGCAATGCAAAATGTGAGACTTGGCCCCAAATGTGTTATACTTGAGAAAGATGTTAATACCTATCTTAACTTTTTCTCACATCTTAACTGAAGACATCAAGGAATTAAATCAACAATATTTTAAAATGCACTAAAAATCCTCCAAGAATATGGAATTTCACATTTACTGAATAGCACAGAAATGAAGATTAATGGTTAACATAACCTACAACTTCCTATCAGTTCTTATTTACTAGACCGCCCAGCACCTTGTGATGGAGCAGCTTGCTCTGCTCTAAAAACATGCTTCCATTGCTTTCCATGCTATCACATTTTCCTGGATTTCCTTCTTTCTCTCCAGCTGCTCTTTCCCGGTGTCATACGTATTCTTCATTCTTTCTCCTAAATGATGGGATTCCTCATTGTTTGCTCATAAGCTTTTGTTCCTGCCCACTCTACATGCTTGCCTACCTGATCACATCCATTACAACAGCTTCAACCGTCTTCTCCAGGCTGATGACCCTGTTAACAACATACCCAGTCCAGTCTTCTCTGCGGAGTTACACCAACTCCAGTGTCCTCTTCCTAGATGTTTCATAGGCATCTAAAACTCAACATGTCTCATCACTGAGCTGGTAATCAAACACGATCATCACCCATGATCCCCATCTCAGTATTTACCCAGTTCTCTACTCAGTTATCTACTCACTTACCCAAACTGGAAACCTGAGCATTCCTTTCAAAATGTCTCATATCACCAACCACCAAGTCCTATGGATTCTACATCTAAAATATCCCTCTAATATGCCCACTCACCTCCAACCTCACTGCTACAATCCTAAGCCAGGATACCATTGTCTCTCGCTAAATTGTTGCAGTAGTCTTCTAACTGGTCTCTTTGCCTTCCCTCCATTCGTCCATCCATTACTCTTTCACCTGTTCTTTTATCCATTGCTTTGCTCTCCAACAATCTATTCTTGATACTGCCATATCTTTCAAGGAATACATTGCCTTTCCTGTTTATAACTCTGCAATGGTTTCCATTGCCTTTAGATTGAAATCCAATCTGAACCTACCTCACCTGGTTTCTGGTCATCATTCCAGCTCATCTTCTTGCTTCTCTGTTTAGTATCACCTCCCTCTCCCCTGCCAAAGGTTTTCTATCAATTCCCTTGAAAGTCTTTCAGTTTCTTAGATGTGCCAAGCTTCCTTCTACCTCCAGGGTGTTGTACATGTTGTTTTCTTTTCTTGGAACAACTTCTCTCCATCCCCTTCCCTACCCCTCCCCAAGGTTAACAGCTACCCATCCTCCAGCTTGTATTGTAGATTTCACTTCCTCTAGGAAATCTTCTTATATACCTTCCCCACCCTAACTACATTAGGTACCTTCTTTGACCCACCTATACTGGGTTGGATATCCTGGAATAAGTTTTTCCAGCAACCTCTACTTCCCCATTAGAGTTCCCACCGTACTTTGGGGCGATTGCTTGAGTGTCTGTTTTGTGAGCTCCAAGAAGGTAGGTACTCTGACTGAGTACTCTGGGTACCCTTGCGGCTGCGCCTAGTGCTCAGGTTCATTGTAGTACTTAATAAGGAACGGCAAATTGAATGATTAATTCTATTGTCTATTCACAGAAGCTGAAAGAGGTGAATTTTAATCAGAGCAGGAGGCAGCCCCATTGACCATAGGAATTCCTGACTTTTTTTTCTCTTTTTTGTGCCATGGGTTTGGCTTATTTATAGGAAAGATCATGTTTGCATAGATTGCTAGCAATTTAGTGCACAATCAAATAGAGGGCCCCGGTGTGCACGTCTGTGATGGATGAAGCCATGTGATGCTCCTTCAGCCCAGGCCAGCACCGTCCATCTGTAGCCCCAGCCTTTTGGGCAGATCCCTAAGGCCCCTACGAGAGAATGTTTTGCTCAAAAAGCTTCAGGTCAAAGCAGACCCAGACCTCCCAGGTAGGGACTTTGTGCATCAGGAGTGTGCGGGTTGTGGGGCTTTTGCTTTCCTGTTCTGTGGGAATTTTTGCCACTGGAACTTCAGTCCAATGGGAACTCTTACCCTGGAGAATGTGGAAAGTGTTGTGTCCACTGAACTGGACTTATCTGAGAAGTCCAGTTAAGAAAACTCTCGTTAACTCTATGGATTTATTAACTACAAACCTAATTCACCCATCTGCTCCCTTCATTTTTGCCAGAAAGGGCCAGTGTATGGGGTTCTGGTCAAAGAGCTCGGCACAGGGTAGGTACTGAGGAAATGCCTACTGAATGTCCAGAGGAAGACTAAGTCAGGTTAGAAGAGGGGGGGAGGGTTCAGTAACTTTACAGAGTGGAAGGCAGAAGGCAGGATGACACGGGGAGCAGAGAGGAGGCAGCGCGGTCCTCTACTTGGGCTCTCTCCTATTCCTGGCAAAGGTGCAGGTGTCACCGAAGCAAGGGAAGAGAGGAACAGAACTCCCTCTGACCCCGCTCGTCAGCGCTCACACGTGGAGCTGCGAGGCTCTAGAGGAGCCCTATGTATAATAAAACCAATCTGCAGGTGATGTGGGGGATCCCAAGCAGTGCCACTTTATTGCTATTCTCTCATAAGTAGAGGATTCCATTTCAAAAGCAAACAGAAAAAGTCCTTGAGTAAAAATCCAGTCTAACCCTCGTTCCTAAATCTTATATTTTTAATCACAACACGAAACACTGTCTGCAGTCACTTGGTAGAAACCCCAGAATTGCTGAAAACAAGGGCCTCACTGGGACACACTGGAATTTGACTTCAAAGAAGATACTGGCTCAAGCCATCCTATGAGGTAGAAACTGCTAGAAAATCATGTCACTTATTGAACAGACCAGGAAACCGTGGTTCTGAACACAGGTGTGGCAGACACCTGACTGTAGCTCCAACACACAGCAGCAGGTCCAAGTATCACAGCTTCGGGGCCTAAAGAAGAGAAGACGGGGGGCCCCTGGCACCACCTGAAGCTATGTTAAAAAAAAAAAAAGTCATAAAAATGAACCTGACTTTATTCTAGAAAGTTCAGGTCCATGATTCTGTTCGAGGTCATGAAATAGATGGGGCAGGATGGGGAAATAAAGACAAATGGTCTGTTTGTTCCTCTGTAAAACAGTGGTGGCTGAGACCATGCTGAAGGACAGGTCTGGCTGGGAACCCCAAGTTTCACCCCTTCTCAGCTGACGGGGCCTACCTGGGTGAGGCAGTACTGAGCAGTAATACAGAAATAGGAACCCTGGCTCTGCTAGAATGCCTGGGGTCAAACCTCAGACTACCACCTCCCTCTCCCGCCCACCACCTAAGAGTTAATACGTATAAATATTGTCTGGTACTTAATGCATGTTAGCTATGATCCCCTCCATTAGAAAGTGAGCTACACGCGGGAAGGGATTTTTCTGTTTTGTTCACTATTGGGTCCCCAGTAGCTCATAGTTGTTGGTCGATCATTATCTGTTGAATGAATGCATCCTGGGAAACTTATTTAACTTCTAAGCTTTGGCTTCCTTATCTGCAAAATGGGTTAATAACATCTAGCTCATAGGGTTACTGAGAGAACAAACTTAAATGCAATAATATGGGAGATACCCAGTAAGCCCCCACACTAAGCCTTAGCTATTATTATCTTTAAAATTCAGTAATACCAGTATAGTCACAACTGTGAGGTCGATTACTTTCTGGATCTTCAAGCTACGAATGGGCAGAATGATAATATTTTTGTTCTCTAGCTGGCAAAATCCACGTTTTCCAAGGACCTGGTGTAGCTTTTTTAATATGAGCAACAAAAATCAAGTTTGCAATTCAAGCCCAAGTCCAAGTGCTAATGCATTCGTGCCCTAGACTGTAGAGCGGCACTAGATTGTTGAGGTTCAAATTGAATGCATTTTCAGCATGTGACCTGAATGGAGATGCTGAGTATTTCCTTTTCCTTGAGGGCCTCAAGTTCTCCACTGCTGGCCCCTTTAACCAGTCTCTTGACATATAGCATTTGGGAATATAAGAAAGACATCACTGAATATGCTATGTTGTGGTTTTATGTGTTGTTTAGTTGTGTCCAAAATAGTTAGAACAATCTTCGCATCCCTACTGTCTGTCTCATCACCCTTTGCTACAGGGGAAGGTGGTCTGTGAGTCTAATTCTGTTATGTCCCTCTTGGGAAACAGAAGGAAAATAGGCAGGAAGAAGGAGAACCTGTGAGTTGAGAAGGCTGTGGAGCTCGCAAGTGCTCTGCTCAGTGAGCAGGAGGATGGCTGACTGAATAGAAGGGTAGCCTTGGGACCCCCTGCCACCCAAGGACTCAGGTAAGAGTCTCATTCCAAATGGCTTCATCTTGCGGAAGTCCCTGGCCCTTCTGCCTTACGAAGCTGGAAGCTTCTTAGTATGATTTGTGCCCTTGTGGAAGAATCACAGAAAGTCTTTACTGAGCCTCAGCTTCCTTGTTCCTGTATTACTATTATTACATATAAATGTTTTCTCCCATTAAGGGAGGCTGTGGTGCCAGGAGCTGAAGTGCGCTGTTCATCCCATGCCTATGACAATATGGGCCGCTATCACTTGTCAGTTACTCTGAAGGAAACAATTCCTCCTCCAGGATGGCTTCAGCACAAGTCTCTCATCTCCAGTGTGGCTTGATAGCGTGGGTTTCTGTGAAACCGTGATGTGCGTGTATGTGTAAGAGAGAGAGAGAAAGAGAGAGACAGACAGACAGACGGGGGTGGGGGGGATGGGGGTAGGGAGAGAGAGGAACTGAGAGACACAGAAAGAAATTAAGGGGTGGAGAGAGACAGAATGGTTTGGGGGGGTGATATGACACTCACACCAGTAGTAAGAAGAATAGCTTTGCCTTTGGGGTTATAAAGCACTTTCACACAGGATCATATTTTATCCTCATATAAAACCTTTGGGGCAGGTCATGTGCTGGTCTTACGGCTCTACGGGGAAAAGGTCAGTGTTTTGGAGAAGGTGGAATGGGGAGGGGTAGATGACACCCATCGCAGGGATGAGGAACAAAGCTAAGATTACCAGGCCTCTGCTGGCACGGAGGGGCTTCTTAGAGGTCCCCCGGGCCAGCACATCCACGAAAAAGAGATTCTTCCTTTCGGCTTTTAGCAGTGCTAGTAAGTTAAAAAACAAAACAAAACAAAAACCTCATATTGCCTTGTCCCTAATTTTGCATGAAATTGGGCAGGGTCATGGAGCCTGGGAATAAAGAAGATGATACTACTATTAATAATATAGCCTTTAAGATGAAAGCCATCGGGGTAAGCCATCAGATTCCTTGTCTCCCACGCCTAATGCTTGTAAAAAGTAGGGTTTATTATAACTATCTTATGGAGAAGGAACTCCAGGCATAGTGAGATTAAGCAAGATTACAAAATGACAGAGCTGGGGCAGGGAGAAGGGGGAGGGGCTCAATCCAGGTTCAAATTCAGACTCAGGTCTGACTGCAGAGCCACACCACACCCGCCCCCGGGATGGAAAGCCTGGCTGTGCCTTCATCACTGGCGCTGGACTCTGATGCTGATTGTCAGAATGTTCTCTCAGACTGTTTTCAGGAATCATCCCCGATTCTATCCTCTCCTCACCACCCACACCCAATTAAACCTCAAGAACTATCTGTTCTTATCATCTATGAATTTTATTTTCATCTTCCACCCCCAATGCCACTGCATCCGTTCAGATCATCAACACTTCTCTCATGATTTCTGCAGCAGCTCCTGAACGACTCTCTCTGCCCCAGTCTTCCTCGCTCCCCTCCAAACCTGTTCTCTGCACTCTGCCTGTAATTTGCTTTATAAAGTGTGAACCTGGCTGTGCCCATTCCTCACCTGCAGCTTTTCTGTCTTCAGCATCACCTAAATCCCGCACAGAGGCCCTCCGCAACTCGAGCCTCACCTCTGCTTACTCACCTCTCCTGTCTTAGCTATCACCTCTAGACTTCTTCCCTTCCACCTGTCCCCCCACGACACCAATCAACTCTAAACCTTTGGCTACACGTAATTATCTGCAGTTCTCAGGACATATGGTGTTTATTCTCTGTCTTCTGGGCCTTTGCATTGGTTATATATCCTCTTATCCAACTTCTTCATCTGACCAATTCTATTTGTCCTTCACAATTCAATTTAGACATTACCTTCTCTACGGTCACTCTCGACAGCCCCTCGCACAAGTCCTGATCCTGGAGGCCGTCCATGTGCTCCCATGGCATTCTCATACACGTCATCCTGTAACTGCTTTCCTGTTTCTTCGTGGGACTGTACATACGAAGGACTGCTAAGGCCATCTCTCAAATGACTACACTGCATTTATGGGATTATCCCCCAAACTAGGCACTTGAACATGTTGGCCTGCCTAGCATTTTCATGACAATTGAGTAAACGTCCAATTTATTTTGGTTCTTTAAAGACGCTGGAAATGGCTTGTGAACTGTCCCCTCCTCAATATTTTTGAGGACTCTTAAGGATTCAGGGAATCTATGTAGAGAACCAGCAAAGAGCACAGGAAGAGAATCATGCAAAGGGAAACTGAAACCAAAACCAAGAGACTTCACGTGCCACTACCAAGGTCAGATGTTTTGACAAGTGTGTCAGCTCAAAACACTGGATATTTTCGTAGCTGAATTTTTTGAATTTCCATACAAAGGCTTTAAGTGGTTTTCACTCACCAACCAACAGCGTGAGTGAACTTTCTTCACCATATTAGAAATACGACCATTTCCCAGGACTTGAAGATGAACTGGAATTTCGGTTTGCGAGGCTCAAAGAGAACACTTTGATCTGCTCCAATCAAACCAGGAGATGATTCACTGTATCATTTTTCATATGGTCAGTCTCTTCTCATTCTACCAGTAGATAATAAGCTTATGAACACATGGATACATGTGAAGAGTGACCCAGAATATTCATGTGTTAGATATTTTAATTATTAGAGTATGAATGGTGTGCAGAAACACCTCCGGAACTGTCTTCCAGATTTAAGCACCCTTAGAAAGGATCTTTGGAGGTTTATTTAGAGGTTCAATTTTCTAGACCATTCATTATCCAACTCTAAAGTGACCTGGGGAGCTGTTAAAAATGCAGGTTTCTTAGTCCCGTTTCCACAGTTTCTGATTAGTAGCTCAAGGTGGGACCCAGCGTGGGACATGGGTTGGAGGCACCGGTATCTAAAGAAATAAAGAAAAAAACAAAACCCTCGATTCCTCTGAGGTAATTGGTGCAGGATCCCTAGTTTTTAGGAATTCTGATCCAGAATAAGAATTCTGTTGGAGTTCTGACATTCTGAAGTTGTTGGTGTGATTTAAAAAAAAAATACACATACACACACAAACCCAATGTCCATATAAAGTGTTCCCGAGTTAATTGGTGATACTCTGGGACAGCTCACAAACAGGACTAAGAAACAACACTCTAGACTGTTTAGTTCAAACCTCAGAGGATCTTGGATTCTACAAGACTTCTCATGAAAATGTTTATTTTTTTTTACATTTGAGGTTTCTCTGAGCAAAGTAATATCCGAGACCATTTTCTCCCTCCACATTATATACTTCCCTTCAGTTTCATTCAAACGAACAGAGGGCGCGCTGTGCACCCATGTGCTGGGCGCTGAGGGGTGGGCTCGGTCCTAAGAACAAAGACCACACCCGAAAATAAATGCGTGTCAGACATGTATGGACAAAAGTTGAGGACTTTTTTCTTAAGGAGATCTATGTGACGGGCAGAGCAACACAAAAAGAAAAAGAGAAATCTTATCACAACTCCTGAAGTCCTCCTCGTCAGCCTTATACACTCCTAACATTATTTTAGAAAGAAAACAACTTTACTACATAATAAAAGTCATATGAAAAATACACACACACACACACACACACACACACACACACACACACACTTTTCCTGAGAGCCAAGAGGTAAAAACCTCGACTTGTGACCATCCCAGGACGCAGCTTCTCTGGACCCGATCAGTGGGAAATGTTGGGTCTCTGGGCGGAATGTCAGCCATGGGCAGTTAGAAATCCCCATTCTGAAACGCCCAGGAGGAAAAGGATCATCTTTAAAGGGTCTTCACCCTCCTGGTGGTTATCTGTAACCTCAGCCACAGAAGACCACGGGAACGCTGGGGCACTGCTCAGCCCCCAGCTCAAGGGAACAGGGACATTCAGAACATTCTGGGGGACTTTGAGGTTATTTTTAGGAATGACCATGATCTTTTTCCTTTCTCCTGTGAGTCAGATTTAAAACTCTATTTCCAAGGAGCCTTAGGTATACACAAGAGTGATCCTGCCTCTCTTCAGTGTTTGAAACACGGATGCTCACCCAATTCCAGCTGTGAGGTGCCAGACTACAGTACTTTTTAAAAGCAATTTGTGTGTCTGTGGCTGGATATTTATGTATGCTTTTATCCCTCAGTTCTTCTTCTTTTTTTTTTAAAAGATTTTATTTATTTATTTGAGAGAGGGAGAGAAGGAGCAGGGAGGGGGAGGGGCAGAGGGAGAGGGAGAAGCAGACTCCCCGCAGAGCAGGGAGCCTGACATGGGGCTTGATCCCAGGACCCTGGGATCATGACCTGAGCCAAGGACAGCCGCTTAACTGTGAGCCACCCAGGCGCCCCCTATCCTTTAGCTATTCTTAAATGTGTAATAAGCACCAACTGAATATACACCATATTGAGAGTGGATCATAAAACAGCAGCAGCAGTGGCAGTCAGGCCCTTGACATTTAGAAACACTAAGTCCCAAGATCTCAAATCTCCATACTTCCAAATACATAAATGTTCATACAGGCTCTTGGCTTTCTCTCAATTGAATGAATAAATTCTATTTTCATCACAAGTCACACGAATCCTGTGTACTTTTTATATCTGAATTTATAACGTTTTTCACAAGCTTCATACATGTAGTTCAAATTGGTGCTTCAACGATTATTAACTACTCGTTAAAAGCTGAGACTGTTATCTCTGCAAATGCCAAGGTTATATGATTTTCAAATCTCCTCACATAGCTTTTGGTAGAAAGCTCTAAACTTTTTTTTAAAAAAGATTTTATTTATTTATTTTAGAGAGGGAGAGAAGAAGCAGGGAGGGGAAGGGGCAGAGGGAGAAGCGGGTTCCCCGCTGAGCAGGGAGCCTGACATGGGGCTTGATCCCAGGACTCTGGGACCGTGACCTGAGCTGAATGCAGATGCTTAACTGACTGAGCCACCCCGGCACCCCGAAAGCTCTAAACTTCTAAGTTTTTACCAAAGCATCTGATTCACTGCCTACTAAATGTTTCAAGATATCCCTGTCATCTAATATTCTAACTGGCTGAGAGCTTACCCTGCACCAGGCATGAAGGTACGCGCTTCACATGTATTACCCTGATGAATCCTCACAACAGCTCTGTGACAGACGAGCGACAGGCTCAGAGAGGACAGTGATTTGTTGCAGGGCACACAGCAGCGCCCCTTCTCAGCTGCTCTGCTACTCTGCGTCCGATGACTCCTGTCCTGATTCAACAGGAGCAAACCTTGCTGAGAAATTCTGGGAAAGGGCTTTAGACACCCGTGTCGTGACGGTCTAAGGAGGCTGTGTTCACGTCTCCCTGTCAGACCTGCCTGATTTGCAGAAAAGCGTCGTGCTCCTCTCCGAGGGAAGATGTTCCTCTGCAAATTTAGCATGTGTTTGAGAAGTGATGAGAGCCGCAGCCCTGAAAACTTCGGGAGGGAGCAAATGTGCACATCCCAGTGGCAGCTTCCTGTACTCGGTAGCGCTCTGTCAGAAGAGCTCCTCCGAGATCTGTGGTTGCCATCCGAATTCCGCAGTCTGAACCCCGGACGGCTCTGCCTTTTCATGTACAGAAGCACACGCACACGTATTACATTACATTTATTTTTAAGGACAAGAAACAATTTTCTTAGGAATGTCTCTGCTGTCTCTTACTAGAAGTCATGCATATGTTATGTATTCAAACACGCCAGTAGGCGCGACCTCGTCTTACAATCTGAAATTCCTAATGGGATTTTATTTAGAGCTGTAAAGAAATGACTGTGAAGGAGGTTGGTGAGGAAGAAGGAAAAACCATAGGGAGGAAGAGGGCAAATGAAAAGATCAGATCTCATCTGCATCATTCACAGCTGGAGACTTACGCCAACAACACAGACCCAAGACCGGGCATGTTCGGACTAAGCACATGAGACTTTGATTTGTTTATTCTCTGGGAGGAGGAAGGCGGGAAGGAGAAATACTTCTGGGAGGCTCCGTACTTTTCTCTCCCTTGGGTAAAAATCAAGAATATTTTTATTGCACTGTTTACTCAAAACGTCCCTTCTTTGCAACGAGAAATTCTCATTTTAGTCTTTAGTCCCTTCCAGGAGACCGGTTTCCTCGGTGGCGCGCAAGTCCTGCACCCAGCCTGGGGGACACAAATAGCCCGCAGCACCCAGACCTGCCACTGCTTTTCAGTACCATCCCGGCGCGTGTTTATCTCCCTTTGGAAAACAGAAGTATTGAAATAAGATCTCCCAGTCTATAAAAAGCCTCTTGCCTCCCTCAAAGAGGTCAGACGTTGCTCTTTCTGGTGAGGGGTAGTTGGCCTAAAGCACAGCACCGAGCTACCCCCCTGGAAGAGAATTCTCGACTTCTCCCACCCACACCCCCTCCATCTCAGCCAGTGAGCCAACAGGACGTTATTCTTATTTCCACACAGTGGAAATAAGGTCTGACTCCCAGACCTCCATTCCACAGCAGGATTTTACTCCAAAGCTGAAAGCTAAGGGACCTGCCTTCCTTCCCCAGCAAGGGGATGACCATTATTTACATGTCTTTAGAGTAACTTTGTTCACGAACGGGAGACAAGGCAGAACCAGAGAATTTTTCTTTCCAGGATGCATCACCCGCGGGTGAAGATGTCCACGTGTACACGGGCACATTCTCGCATTCGGGTAAATATAGGTGTGATTTAATCGGCTCTGAAAATGCTCAGCCGGGCAGCGAGCGGCATGCACAGCACCGCACTCCGTCCATAAACAGCCGAGCTCGGGAGGCTGGCGCCGGGCTTTCGTCTGTGGGGAGAAGCTGCGCGGCTTCATCCCACCAGCTGAAATTCATTTTTCAAAAGAAATTAGACCAAGGTACTGTTGTTATAGCAACAGTCAGAGTCACTTACGCAGCCTCTTCCCCACAACCTCACTCTGACTTCTGTGGGCAGCAATTTCAATTATGTACAGGGGGTGACCGAGGCCGAGCCCGGGGGGACGTTTTCTTAGTCCTTTAAGGGGTAGAAGCGTAAATCCTCTATGTCCACTCTGAAGCCCAAAGACAAGACCTGACTGTGTTCCACGGAATTCTCCCTGTCCTGAAAGTTGATGAACAGTGAAGATCAGAGAAAAACCTTCAGTCCCCATGTTTTCATCTGTTGGGGAGGAACCGGACATGTAACCACCACATTTCCTGGGGTTAACCAAGTACCGGCCATTTTGGAATGGGGACTTCCAGGAAGGATGGCAATGTTGGCAATCACCATCAGATCCTCAAGTGTTTTTATTACTGTAGTCCCCTGGGATTTTACTCTCTTCTTGGGGATGTGGGTTTCCCCGTATTTCCAATCACCCACTCCAACCCCTGAAAACAACAATCAACTCCAAATGCCCCTTTATTGATGAAAATGTACACTTATTACAGAACCTCTCTGGCAAATAACTCTCCAAAGGAGCCAGCGCTGTGTAGTCTACATTCACCTCAGGGACACCCCAAGTGGCCAACGTCTATGAAGCCAGTGCTCATGACTAATGTTATGAGCTGAATTGTGCCCTCCCCAAACTCATATGTTGAAGCTCTAACCCCAGTACACTTCAGAATGTGACTGTATCTGTAGATAGGGTCTTTAAAGAGGTAATTAAGTTAGGGGCACCTGGGTGGCTCCATCAGTGGAATATGGGACTCTAGATTTGGCTCAGGTCGTGATCCTGTGGGATGGAGCCCTGCGTCTGGTTCTATGCTCAGCAGGGGGTCTGCTTGAGGATTCTCTCCCCCTTAGCTCCTCCCCACCTCTCTAAAATAAATAAATAAATCTTTTAAAAAATGGTGGTAATTAGGTTAAAATGTGTTCATTAGGGTAGTCCCTAACCCACTCTAACTTGTGTCCTTATAAGAAGAAGAAATTAGGACAAGGATACACACAGAAGGAAGACCATGTGAAGCCACACAAAAAAGACAGCCATCTACAAGCCAAGGAGAGAGGCCTTAGGGAAACCAACCCTGCTGACGGCTTGATGTTGGACTTGCAGCTTCCAGACCTGGTGAGGAAACACAGATCTATTGTTCAGCCACCCAGTGTGTGTGCTACTTTGTTACCGCAGTCCTAACAAGCTAGTACAACGAATAGTCTGGTTTAAACCTATCCCTATCCTCTCCGCATCTTTCGTAGGTTGGGCACTCAATAACTATCTTGCACAAATTTGTTGATGCTTTGATTGAACCGATGGAGCACCTACTGTGTGTCAGGTTTTGTATCAGGCACTAGGACCCACTAGTGGACAAGATTTGGTGTCTGACCTCAAGAGCTTTCTGAGTGGAGGGGAAAGAAAAGCAGAGGAACCAGATCAAGGCCATCTGTAGTGGGCACCAGTGCTATGGAAGCCCGAAGGGGGTGGGGCACCCTCCAATCATGGAGGGACTGAAATGGAAACTGAGACTTTGGACTCACCATGTGGTAAGAAGCTAGAGGAGAAAGAACGTGTGGCTTCTAAGTGAAACCTCAAATACTTGTGCCTGGCTTGAGCCAGAGTACAAAGGGAAGAGCTAAGAAGCGAGGCTGGGGAAGTAAGAGCCAAATAGATCAGGAAGGGCTTGTCTGCCATATTATGAAGTCTGTACTTCATCCAGAAGGCTTTAGGAGACACTGGTATAAAAATGGTCCCTTGTAATGTGAACTTCAGATTTCATGGTGATAGAAGTTGGATACAAAAGGTAAAATCATTGAAGTGATTTGTTTGCTGGGTCTGCCATAACACAATACCACAGACTGGGTGTCTTGACTCATTTTCTCACAGTTCTGGAGGCTGGAAGTCCAAAATCAAGGTGTGTTGACAGGTCTGGTTTCTGCTGAGGCCTTTCTTCTTGGCTTGCAGATGGCCACCATATCACTGTGTCCTCACATGGTCTCTCCTCTGTGGTGTGCATGTCTGGGGTCTTTTTGTGTGTCCAAATTTTCTGAGACACCGGTTATGTTGGACTAAAGCCCACTCTGATGGCCTCATTTTAACTTCATCACCTCTTGAAAGGTCCAATCTCCAAAGACCACCACATTCTGAGCTACTGGGGGTTAGGGCTTCCACATGTGAATTTTGGGGGAAGGCTCAATTCAATATCATTCCTGTACAGTTGACCACGCAAATGGTTAAAGCTATCCTTAACTTATAAAATTAATCTGACACAGATCTGGTCTTGAGGCAAGTAGTTTGACAACTGCTATTTGGTCCAGTGTTTAACAACTTATTTTTTAAAAAAGAGTTTGTCTCCCAATTTTAACGCCCAATTCAAAAGACACTTCACATTTACCCCTTAACTACTGGCCAAAAAGTGTGGAGAGACGGCTCTAAGCAAAACCTCAATGCAGGCAGAAGGGATGGGCCATTATTTAGGAAATGCCAAGTAATGGCCAATCCCTGAGGCTTAGTATAAATGTTACTTTACATGGATAACCCACCCCAGCTCAGAGAGTCACAGAGAAGGAAAGCCGAAGCACAGAGACTAGGGCCACAGTGTAATTCAGAGGAAGAACAAGGAATGAGAGTCAGGATTCGCTGCCACAGCCCCATGCCCCATGCAATCAATTACTTTGCCTGTAACAGGTTCAGAGTTTGTCAACTTTCTGTTCCAATTGTGGTGCGTTGTCAATGGACTGTAACAGCGCGGAGTCAAAAAGTATGTATTTCAATGGTTTTATCTTTCTTACCTAGCCATCCAGATATTATTTATGCAGCTTCCATTATAATGCTCCAGTTAGGTTTGCATAATATTTTCTGTAAGTGCCTACTTTTGCATGGTTGTGAGCTCTCTAAAACTCCCCTGGGACAGAATTTTTTTCACCTTGGTCTCAGTTCTGAAGCAAAATTTTTTGTAACAACAAATGACGACTTTAGGGATATTTTTGAAGTTACCTGACTGTAAAAAAAAAAAAAAAAGGTGGGGGAGGATTTTTACTGCAATGAATATTTTGTTGCCTTTGGTCCCATCGAACACCACAAATCAAAAAGAGCTGAACATGAAGGCATCAAGCAAGGCAATGTAATAGAGTTCACTGAAGACGGCCCACACTGCCAGATTTAACTAAATGAGGTCTGCATTCACATGCTTATCAGTATTTAAAAATACCCTGAGTGTACACAACAGAAAATGTCAGGAACTTGAAAAGCAAAAATATGCATGTGGCTCTTCCCAGATCTCACTAAAACACAGCAACTAAACAAACTTAAGGATGTGATCAGGCTGCAGTTACTTAACCTCTCCGGGCCTCTGCTTCCTCAATTATAAAATGAGAGGGCTGGACTGCCCGATCTCCAAAGCTTGTTCCAGCCTAACAGAGTCTCTAGTTGGATTCTGGGTTCAAATCAGTGAGTCACTTTCAAAAATCACTCTGGAAGGCACTGCTAACTCAGACGGGCAGCTGAACTTTGGCAGGTAGTTGCCAAGTAACCAAAATTCTCATTTTAAGTCAGAGAGCAAGAATTCATTCAATTCTTCTGCACAGGTTTCTTGGCTTTAGGAAATTTGAAAAAAAAAAAATGGACTTAAATCCTAATCACAATTATCTTCAAAACAAAACAAAAGTGTGTAAATCACACGGTTCATTTAAAAGGATTCTTCATTTATTGATGGTCAGCTTGGTGTCAGGTGCTGAGCTGAATACAGAGAACGTGAAAGACGCACAAGACCCCTGCTTTCAAAGAAATTCACAACCTGTTGCCCATTTTCATTGGGTTCCTAAGCGTCTACTGGAAAACGCTCCCATGATGTACAACACTTGTCAAACATAGCCAACAGCCACGTTCCTATTCTGGTGACCACAGTTTGGTTAACTTCTAGAACCGTGTGTGGCTCTCCTCCACCTCCACCATGAAGAATCTGAGTAAATGGCCTGAAATGACATGAAGAGCCTGAATGTGCCAGTCTGGGTCATTAGATACTGGACCAGGTTACAAGTAGGAGCTCTCTACCTTTCCTGGGTATCCACTACCACTTATATCACCTAGAAGAGGCAGCTGGGTGTGGGCTTAATCTTAGGCTTCGGTTCAGGGGCCCTGGGTCCTAGAAACACTTCTCTCACGACTAAGCTGTGTGTTTTGTGGAAGTCAGTTGAATATTTGTACGTTCATTTTTTCATTTTTGCCAGGACAAAATAATCTCTACGATTCCTTCTAAATTGAGCAGCCAGGAATTTTTCTCTCTAGTTAATTGGAATATACTTGGAAGGTGAACCAACTGACATTTTAAGGTTCCTCTTAACCTGTGGTTTCTTTCTAAAATACGTAACGAATTCCTAAATTTGAGAGAATGAGAAAGTTTGTGTCTGTTGCTGTTTCTACGCATTATGTAGCAAAACCTGATGAATTCAGTTCCTGATAATTTTGCCTTTAGCTGTAACTTGGCTAAGGGCCAACCTGATATGTAGTCTTACGTATGAAAAAAGAGCTTACTATGTAAAAGAATAGGTATAGTAAAGATCATAAGGGGAATAGTAGGAATGCTTAACTGACTTAAGGGAGAAATGGGTCTCAAGGAGTCAAGCACCCGAGAGACTCAAATTTAAATAAACAATTGATACATGCATTATGAACTCTTCTCACATATTAATTAAAGGAGTTCCCCAAGGATGTTTATTTACTAAGTTTTATAGTCTAGTTTGAATTGCAGTTGTTACTTTTAAATATACGCACGTAGTATATATTTACCACTACACTTCAGTACAGATTTTTCTCAATTCAGGCAGCTGTTTGCCCAAATTAGTTTAAATTAGGGAGAGTCTATTGTATTCATAAACTCTTCATCTAAATGGCAGAAATGACGACTATAAAATTTGTCTTAGGTTTGTTGGAACTCTGCGGCTTAACTTCTCGTCTGAGATTTGTAAAGAATGAACATGGAATGATTAATGGCCATTACTGATTTCTTACAGCTGTAACTTATCAGAATATGTATACTCTAATACTGTACCCATGGTAATTATCTCATTACTATGAAGTGTCACAGAAATACATTATGCGAAGTATGCGTTGAATCACATTTAGCAATTTCTTTTTATGTTTAAATCCAGAAGCTTAGTGTTCTCTAATAGTGGGAGCTTTGCATGGGAGTTGGGGGCTTTACAAGAGAGTTGGGGCTTAGCATGGGAGTCATGCACGGGAGCTGGAGTTCCTTGACAGAAGTATAACAAGCTTTGTGACTCTGATCACTCTTTTTAAACTTTTCTGCACCTCGGTTCCTAATTTGAAAATGGGCATATTCACGTGTGACCCCTCCTATACCTCATGGAAAGGATTAAGCAGATTAAGTCTATAAAACAGCTGGTCACCAGGAGGAAAGGCATTAAGGAAATTACTCAGCATACTGTAGTGGTGACTTCTCTAACTGCATGAATATTTAATGAACAGGTACACATAATACTTGACATTTCTACAGAGCTTTTCAGGCAAGCATCTTAACATCACTTAAAGGAATGCATGGCAACAATTATCAGACATCTGGGAAGCATCAGCTCATTGGCCAGAGACGGTAGAGACACGGGACCTTTGTTTTTAACATCATAGTGTTCAAGACTAGGGTTATATTCAAATACAGTTATCTCACAAATCTGAAGATATGGCCTTAGAAATAAAGCAATGTTTATTTGAGAGCCATCCAGCCAGACATAGGAGGTGACCTAAAAACACAGGTGCAAAACCCCTCTAAGAAGTGAGCACATAGTTGAGATGGGCCCGTTAATTGAATGAGAGAAATCAGCAAAGAAACAAAGAAACAGTATTAGTGAGAGATCAAAATAAAACATCATCAGGAGAGTAGGACCAAAAAAAAAAAAAAATTAAAAAAAGAAAAAAGAATTTGTGGTCAGATTTGTAATGTCAGTTGCAGTTTGAAATGAGAACTAAGAGACCATTAGATTAGTATCAGAGTAATTCACTGGGAATCTAAGAGAGGGTTCTGCTAGGATATCCAACAGCATCAATATCATCTGGGAACTTGCTGAAATGCAAATTCTTGGCCAGTTCCCTAGACTTCCTGAACCAGAAACTCCGATCATGGAGCCCGAACTCTGTGTTTTAACAAGCCCTCAAAGTGATTCTCATGAGTTTGAGAATCCTTGTTCAAGACAAGTGCTGCCTGTCCAACAGAACTTACCGAGATGATGGGGCTATTCCGTATCTACACCGTTTGATAGTTAGCATCTAGCTGCATGTGGCCGTTGAGCACTTGAAATGTGGCCAGCGCTCCTGAGGAACCTAAGTTTCATTAATTTTAATTAAGTTTAATATAGTTACGTTCAACGAGTGGCTATTCCACTGGACGGCAAAGTTCTAGAATGACGCTGTAAATGAATGCCAGGTTTTTGATCAGTAAAAAAAGCAAATGGTGAGGAATGGAGATGCTGAGCGTGACTCTTCTGTGTGAGAAATCTTGTTTGGAAAAGCAAGAGGAAAAAAGGCATCATGGCTGGTATGTCAGGAGGTGAAGCAAGTTTCTTTTCAGGGAAAGGAAGTCTTGAGTGTGTTTGAATGTGAAGAGAAATCAGAGAGCGGGAGAGGTTGGTCCTAAGGAAACAGGGGCAAATGAAAAATTGTGATGGAGAGGTCTAACTGTGGTAAAATATCCATAATATACAATTTACCATCTTAACCATAAAGCGTACAATTTAGTGATTTTAAGTACATCCACGCTGCTGTGCAACCGTCTCCACCACCCATCCCCCAAATACTTTCCATCTTGCGAAATTGAAACTCTATGCCCATTAAACAACAACTCTCTACTCCCCCCTTCCCTCAGGCCCGGGCACCCAACATTCCACTTTCTGCCTCTACGAATTTAAAGAGTTTATTTATTTATTTTTATTTGAGAGAGAGAGAGAGAGAGCGCGTTCACATGGGGGGTAGGGGCAGAGAGAGAGGGAGAGAGAGAATCCCAAGCAAACTCCCCGCTGAGCACAGAGCCCAACATGGGGCTCAATCTCATGACCCCAAGATCATGACCAGAGCTGAAACCAAGACTTGGGCACTTAACCGACTGAGCCACCCAGGCGCCCCTCTGCCTCTATGAATTGAACTACTCATGTAAGTGGATAACTCATGTAAGTGGAATCATACAGTATTTGTCTTTTTGTGACTGGAATATTTCATTTGGTATAATATCCTCCAGGTTTATCCACGTTGTAGCATGTATTAGAATTTCCTTTCTTTTTAAGGCTGAATACTATTCCTTTATATGTGTAGAGCACTCATGCATCTATGGACATTTCGGTTGCTTCCACCTTTAGTTAATTGTGAATAGATTGTGCTGCAATGAACATGGGTTTACAAACATATCGAGGCCTTGTTTTCAATTCCTCTAGGTATATACCCAGAAGTGGAATTGCAGGATCATGTGGTAGTTCTAGTTTTCATTTTTTGCGGAACCTCCATACTGTTTCCCGTGGTGGCTGAACCATTTTACATTCCTATCAAGATATTTGTTTCTGAGACAATGAAGAATGGAACATCAGCACCATCAAAAGAATGATTTAAAGACAAATGCGGGGAATTGGTATGTTGAAATGCAACTGTGTGTGTGTTGGGGGGGGTGTACAAGGCAGCTTAGCTCTAGAAGTTTCGATTTTCTCACTTATGTTGATGCAAGGACCTCACCTCCAAGAAAGAACACTGCTGAGGAGGAAAAACTCAGGGCTTGAGGAGAAAGCAAATACTCTCAAGCAGAAGTATATACATATAGTGTAGAAGTATGTTATAGGATTGAATTGTTTCCCCCCAAAAAAGCCATGCTGAAGTCCTAACCGCAGGACCTCAGAAAGTGACTTCATTTGGAAGCAGAGTCACCACAGGTGTAATTGGTTAAGATGAAATCATCCTGGAGTAGAGTGGGCTCCCGATTCAACATGAGCGTGGTCATTCTTGTAAGAACATGGCCATGAGAAGACATGGAGACATAGAGAGAACGCCATGGGATAGCCGAAGCAGAAATTGGAGTTATGCAGCTATAAGCCAAGGAATGCTAAAGAATGCTGGCAAACCACGAGAAGCTAGGAAGAGGCAATGAAGGATTCCACGCAGAGTCTGAGGGAGCGTGGCTCTGCTGACACCTTGATTTCAGACTTCCAGCCGCCAGGACTGTGAGACAATAAATTTCTGTTGCTTTAAGCCATCTGGTTGGTAGTACTATGTTATGGCAGCCCTAGGAACTGATACAGCTGCAGAGTATGTATCTGTAATAGGCCAAGGCCATCCCATGCCAAGGCCAAAATGAGTATTTCCAAATTACTGGGCATCCCACCTATGAACAATATGCTTTCTGACACACTGTGATAATACAGGTGATAAGTCAATGTCATATATATTTTGAATCATAGTCTTTACTAAAAGATTCTCTGTCTGTCTTTGACGGGAACAAATGGGGTGTGCATATAAACACACTAAATTGTATGCTTCTAAGCACCAAGATGGGAAAGAAATGTCAGTATCTCAGGGCAGAAGCGCTGTCATTACTTGGAACTTCTTCCGGATCTTACTTCACTTGCATCTGGCCTCTAAATTTTTTTTCGGGGGGGGGGGGTTATAAGTCTGAAGTACAGCTCTTGCTTTACCTGGAAAAATCAAAGACTTTTCTAATTTTTTTAAATTTCTAAGTTTGTCTGCTTTTGCTAACTCTGGCCTTTATCTTCGGAGCTAATTAATGATTTGGGGAAAACAATAATACAATTATTTTCCTGCTTTTCCACTTGAAACAGTCAGCATCGAAGTGATGAGTGCCAACTCAGATTAAGCCACTTGAGAAAAACCTGCCTGGTTATGAACTCCTGGGTGAGTCTTTCCCCACAGCGTATGGTGGATGGGTAATGGCCACGGGATCCAGGGGTTCAGCACTGCCACTGGGTCGAAATCCTTCACAACACCTCCACAGAAGAGTCTGGCTGGTGGACGGTGGAAGGGGAGCTCAGCTATTGCTGACGTGGAAACAGCGTGCATTATTGGTTAAGCAGAATAACCGTGAGCATCTGCCCAGTCAAAACACAAGTTGCAAAAACAATGTCTCTCCCTTGCTGCCTACGCTCTTCTCCCTTTAAAACATGGCTCTTGCTTTTGTCAAAATTCACCTACATCCTAGTAAAAGTGGAAGAAAAGAGTCATAAACTGTGTTTGTAACCAAAAAAATCCAGAGATAACTATATTTTAAAATTTCCTTATAAGAAACATATCAGTTAATAGATTCCTTCCCACCCTCCCTTCCACAGCCCCCAAATTAAAAAAAAAAATTTTTTTTTCCAACTTCGGCTTTTCATGAAAGGCATACAGCAAAAGTATCATTATTCCAAAATTCCAAAGCAATTTCACAATCATAATGAAATAAGGGAGGAAATGATTTTGTTGAGGTCTTGAAAACAATCACCCCATGTTACTATGTGGTGTATCTCTATAAATTATAAAGGGATTTGCAAAAATGAGTTCATTCATTCAACACACACTCACTGAGCATCGTTTATGCACTGGGACTACGTGCGAAGGTAGGGATGCAGAGATGAATAAGACAGTCTGCCTGGGAGAGCTCACAACAGAGGGACACAGCTATTATTATTCATTATAATGTGGCTAGGCTTCCCATGCCCTACTCCTACCTCCAGCCCTAGGAACCTTGATTTTAATTCACAAAGAACCATATTGTGGGGAGAAAAAAAAAAAAGAAAATGACCACAGTAAATCCTGTAAAGGTGGCAGGTCTCTCCAGAAATATAGCTACACTGTGAGCTTAGACCTCCTTTAAACTAAGGGCAGGGGAAGAAAAGAACACAGCAAAATGCCTAAGCAAACTACCAAACTGAACCACAACAAACATCTGGAAGTAAATTACAGAAATGCAAAACTAACCGGGAAAGAAAACTATTTATAGTATAAAAATTAGTTAAAACGGAAAATGAAACACACTGGAGTAGAGTCAAAAGCATCTTTCTCTCCTTGTCCTTTTCGGAATTGTCCGAGAGTATCATATGAGGAAAGACATCACCCTCAGCTCTACTGGAGACTTTGACCTTCATAGACAAAGGGATCCATGTCTAGAATCGATAACCTGATTTCTACATATTTTGGGTTTAACTCAGATGTGAACCAACTCGAATATCAAAACTCAGGTTTTCTGATGTGATTTTATGCCTGCTTAGAATCAGTGGCTGAGGAGAAAAGTATATACACAATAAATCTAAACTCATTCAATTACCTTAAGCCAATTGGGAGGCTTATATTTACTGAGAACAGGCATTTGACTCTCCTATTACAAAGACATGCAAATGACTCCCAAGTTGCAAAATCATTCTGGATAGCTTATTACTCCATCCTCAGATGTTGGAGGAGCAAGGGGAGGCTTGAGAGTTTGATCAGGAAAATACTACGCTTGTCATTTGGCAAAAACAGCATGCTAACACAGCCTCTGGAATTAACGGCTGTATGAGTGTCAGCTCACAGGAAGGGAAAAACATCCAGCCCCTCGTTGGAAACAGATTCATGCTGCAAAATTATCCAAGTTAATTTCCTTCTGTTAATTAAGCCAGTTTCCTTATTAGCAAAGGGAGATGACCAAGTCTAGGCTATATCCAATGACTCACAGAATGATGAGGTTAGCTGGCCCCATCTCTGTTCTAAAACTTAACTTGCAGATGGAGTGTCATAGAATCCGTATAAACAGTACTAGCCCTAGCCAGTACGCAGTTCTGCTTTTACCGCTCCTGAACCAAGGATTCTCTCAGAAATGTCCATGTCCACGTTCTGCTAACCACTGAATTCCCACACGGCGTCATCTCAGATTTCTCTGTGTGTGAGCCCAAAGTCTCAGAACATTCGGTGCTCCTTGTGAGGCTGGAGACCAAGCAGCATTGAGGGGCAGTCATCTGAACCCCCCTGTGACACGGTACCTCACATGGAGGGTGGGTTCATGGTGGACACACTCTGCCCACCTCCTCATCGTAAGCAAAATTTTGGTGATGACGGGTGGGGATGGGGACAGGAATTCCTCTAGAATCGCTCAGGGATCCAGGTCCAAACCAAGGTAAGTCTGAAAGTAATGCTGGACCAGATCAGTGACCGTTACCCAGGCCAGCTCCAACAATGGAGGCTCTCCTTGAACTTATCAGCAAACAGCAACCATTCGTTGGGCATCCATTACATGCCAGGCAAATCCAAGATCCTTCCCTTAATTCCCACATCAACCCTGCAAGGCAATAAACATCATTTATACAAATGAGGAAACTGGGGCTCAGGGAGATTTAAATAAATTGCCCAAGGTCACACAGCTAGTGTGAGGGAGCCGAGATTTGAATTCCAAAGCCTGTGCTTTTCCGTTCCACACCTCTCTACTTGTGAATGGAATGTGTTTCTCATTTCCAAACTACTCTGAAGTGAGATAGGAAGAGGGAAGGCATCCTCACAACTCTCTCCCCTCAGTGGTGGGCTGACGCATAAGGAAGTACTATCTGAAAGTGGACTTCCTACGAGGACTCCAGCTCTTTCGGTGATGGTGGTAGTGACTAATCACATTGCCAACCACTTTCCAGGGACATCAGTCCAATGGCACCAGCATGAGCACATACTTCCCAGAAGACCAAACCTAGCCTGTGCAAAAGCGTCGGGAATGTTCTGCTCTAGGTATACATGGCCTCGGCTCTTGACAGGACAGAGGGCCACCAACCATGGTTCATTGCTAGAACTATACAACTAGCACTGCCTTCACTTGGGTCCTCCTAATTCTCTGTTGCTCATAATTTATTTCTCTTTGTTAATACCTTTCACTTTAATTTCACCTTCATCATAAGACTTGGCTGAACATAAGGACAAAGCCAGGTAACATAAGCAATGTATTCAATAGTACCACTTAAAGTCTTTGCAACTTTCCTCACCCATTAGTAATTCCATAGTGACATGGTCACCTGTAGGGATTTTCAAGTGGGTGTTCTCCATCCTCCTGGATAATATTGTCATCCAATACAGAAGCAATGCAAACGTAAAATTTTAGATGACAGAACCAGGCTTCCATGATATGGATGCTGCTGACGTTTTAAACTTGGAAATTACATAAAAATGGATTTTAGGATCTCTGAGGGCCCCCACAAGCTGTGTGCAGAATTTTGTGCGTATGTGTCTGTTTTCAGAAGAGAGGGTCTAAAGCGTTGATCACATTCTCAGTGTGGTCCGCGATCCTCCAAAAACCTAAGAACCACTCTCCTACAAATTAGCAGAAACAAAGAAGCTTGGGTGGAACCTGTCTTACAAGTGGCTTTGACTGCCTTGAAGCTCAAAGCCATGTGCTCTTGCAATTCTAGGTCGCCTTAATGAATGTATGTTCTACAGATCCAGGGAGACATGTGTCTTCCACCCTGATGGCACCTGGCATGCTGGGCTTGACTCTGGAGCCCTTGTTTTCTTCAGGCAGTAGGACAGCAAGGGGGCATGACTGGGGCAGAGGAGGCCCCAGAAACCCTGTCACACGAGAAGCAGCTAAAGGAGCAGAGGATATCTTGCTGGAGAGAGTGAGAGCAGGACAGTAGGGATGCCATAGCTCCTCCTGAACTAGTTGCCAGTCCTGGAAAAGGATTAGATTTAATCTATGGAGCTCCAGAAAACGCAACCAAGATCAAGGGCTGGAAGTTACGGGGAGGGAGAATCCAGCCTCTATATGAGGAGGAACTTTTAAAAACGATTAGAGAGATTCAAAATAGAAAGGGCTACCTTGTGAGGCTAATGAGCTCCCTGTCCCTTGAGTCTTCATACCAAGGCTGCGTGTTCATCTGTCAGGAATTTGTAAAGGGGATTCTTCATTGGGTGGAAGGTGGGAGAAAACGACCACTACGATTCCTTCTAATTCCATGATCTGTCTATTGAGATTTTATATCTCTTATTAAAATTTATAGTCAAGGATCCAAACACATGTTCCCTTGCTTCATGTAAGAGATAACTTGTGGCAAATGACCCTATAAGGGGAATAACCACTCTTTTTTATTCACTTTTGATTTTTACGTATTTGTTTTCTTAAACAGGGTGTGCCTGCGTATGAAATGTTGTGTCTGCATTTCCAGCCCGTACTCCCCCCATCTGTCTCCTCTTTCTGAGTCCCCACTGCCCCCACCAGAAATCACCACACTGTCATCTCTCCCTGGGTTCCTGCACTATGCTCCTACCTGTTTATTTATTTATTTTTTAAGTAATCTCTACACCCAGCATGGGGCTTCAACTGACAACCCGGAGGTCAACAGTTTCATGCTCCTCCAACTGAACCAGCCAGGTACCCCTTACCCTCCTAACGGTTAAACCTGTTTCCCATCCCAGCCTATTCTCCATGAGCACCTAGAGTAATCACTTAAAAACATTAATCAGGCAATGCCTTCCTCTTAAACTTGAAACCATGGCTTACCGGGCGTTGGATGACCTCCTTGTCTCCAAGCTCATTTCATGCCCTCCTCCAGTGACACACTCAACATTGCCAGCACCCACTGCTCCTCCCCTCCCCCAAAACACCAGCCCCCCCCTTGCTCCTCCCTCCCTTGCAGCTGCAACCTCTGGTCTTCTTCTCCCAGTGCCCTGCCATCCCTCATGATTCAGCTCAACCATCTCCTCAGGGAGACTGTTCCTGGCCACCATGTCTCAGCCGCCACTCCCCACTTATGGCCTTTTACATCACTCATACCTTTCTTCATACCCCTTATTACAATTTATAATCATCTGGCTTCTTATTTTTGATTTGGTATTGGCTTCTTCCCTGCTTTGAGTATTGGTCTGTTGAAGGTATGGACCTAGTCTGTGTTGTTCATTAACCTTCTGCATCCAGAGTCTAGCACAGGGACTAGATCATGGCTGGTGGTCAGTAAGTACTTCCGAAATGAAAGATTAAATGAGTGAGTGATTGCATGAACAAGTCTGTCCAATACTGATGGTCAGCTCGGGTGCTGTGTGTGACTGTGTTCTTCTTAGCGTGTAAGCATGACTGGGCTTGCTTGACGCCTCATCCTCTTACCTAGGACGGGGCTGTGTACACAGCAGGCCCTTAAGAGAATTCTGGATTGACTCCCAAGAAGCTCACAAACATCATTTAAAGCCAAAGATTAGAGAAAACAATCTTTTTCACTGAAGGGAAAAAGATATTACCCATGCCTCAGAATGTCCTTACACACACTGTGTGGTAAAATCCTAGAGAGGAATAGCACAGCTCCCTAAATCTGGGATAGTGTGTCTTCCTCCCCCCAACCCCCCGAAGGCTTTTAGAAAAAAAAAATATTCTGGCAGTGAGGAACAAGAGATGCTGGAATGGGTTACTGAGGAGGTGGCAGAATCTCCTTTTCTGGAGCTCTTTAAAAATAGAACAGCCATCTGGGATGATTTAGATATGGTCTTCATTGAAGAAGGGGGATGGAAGAGGGAAGGAAAGATCTAAGTCCCATCTCATCCTTGATTTTCTGATATTTCACTTTCAAGTTTGATTCATAGCAAAAGCCTGAAAGGAGCAAGGAATTCACTTTTTCTTTTTAACTGAAAGTTAAATCCTATTTTACTTTGCACTGCAAGTCTGCTCTATCACTCTCCTCCCCTCAAATGGGCAATCTGGATGTCATACTTTTTTTGTTATGGAGAAAGTTTGGATGAAACTTAACTTCCATGCTCTCTTTCCTAGAAAGGAAAGCGCAGGGATTTAAGCCGGGATAGTTTCGCTGTCAGGAAATGACAGGCTGAAAAGTACAAGGCGGCGTGGGTCCTGCTCACGCCGCTGCAGAGAACGGAGGGGCAGGAAGCGGCACATGGAAACACACCCCACATCAGGAACCCGCTGTGGTCACACGCAAAAGTCAGCTCTAGAAGTCTAGTCTGCACTTCCTAACAATTGATTCTTCGTTTCTTGTTTTGTCAAAATGGGATCAAGCTTGTGGGAAAGTCATGTAAACAACAGAAGGTATATTTTTCTTATAGTCGGCTCTGAAATTATAGCAATCGAACTGTCTCCTGGCTTTGTTCGAATGACTCTTGCTTGATTTGTCAAAGCGACAGAGTCAAAAGAATAATAGATTTTAATACACAGAAGCCTGAATTTTACTATTTTTTTTTATAGAGGCCACACTGTAAAAAGCCTTGTTAAATTTGTTTCTCAGCAGTATTTGTATGCCATAACTGTTTTTCTAACCTAAATAAACTTGGTTGTGATTATCAAATACATTTATTTTTAAATGTTCATTACAAGCACTGTTGTGCATAACAAGTAATGGCCAATATGGCTCTAGTTTTGTTTTGTTTTGTTTCGAAATGGAACACAACCAGATTAATGACGGCGTTAACTTTTTTTTTTTTTCCTTTCTCTAAGTTAATGAATAATCCATATTTCTATGGAATATTGTCTTAAGTCAGAACACAGCATGACCAGAAAGGTCTTCACAAACCATGCCTGAACACTGTCCCAGTCACTTTATAGGACATTAGTCAAGTGTACGTGCTCCTTCATTTACTCCTCGCTCTCGGGACGCTGGCTGAGTGTCCCCATGGGTGACATCTCTGCGGATCTGTGTGTGTCTGTGTCTACCTATGCTAGAAACAGAACTTGAATGCCAGACACTCACAGCAAGAGCATTCTAAGGTAGAAATAAAAACTCCTGAAAACAAAAAGAAGGAAATGCGGTATTCTCAAAGCACTTTGACACGAATCACTTTAAGGTGCCTTCATAATACGAAATCCACACACTGCTGTGTTGGGTACATCCTGTTATGGAACTGTTTGCTTAAGTGGTCACCACCCACCTTTCGTGAATGGAAGGAGGACACACATTTGTTCAGGGTAGAGAGAAACATCTGATCCTTTAACAGAACAGGATTACGTGTCTGCAGAGAAGTTGTAACTTCTACAGAGCCTGGTTCCAACTTTTCCTCCCATGAGGCCACAGTCTCAGTGCTGCAGTCCCTGGGATTACTGCCTGGGGTGAGTGACAGGTGGGGACCAGACTGGGGCCTGGGCTACAGAGCTGTGGCAGAGGAGAATTTCATCTGGGGGTAAAAAGCCTGGGTGAGTTTGGGCCCAGGCAGGTTTGATCTGATGAATTAGCAAGGCCCCTGAAAATGATATAGCCTTCCTTTTGCTCCAATCACCGCCCCCCCCCCCCCCCCCCCCCC
>NW_024423453.1:30467923-30525877 GCF_017311325.1 Ursus maritimus
CCCCCGCCTCTGGGCAGGTGGGAACAGGTAAGAGTCAGTCCTCCCATATCTCCCTGGTTGAATCCCCTCACCCTACTCTTACTGCTCATTTATCTCTGCTCTCCTCTCCACTCTCCGCTGCCCTCCGCACGTGACACACGCTGCCGAGGCCTGGGCCTGACTCTGGAGCCCCCCTACGCTGACCCTTACATCCAGGCTCTGGGATGGCTCAAACCAGACCCACAGTTTCCTTCTCCTGGCTTCTGGTCAACTCCCCCCCCCCCCCCCATTGCTTGCTGCCACATTGGAAAGCTGGTCACTTTGTTATTTACAAACTGCAGTTTTCAGTCTCACTTCACTCTGTGCGCTGCTCACTATTGCTCCTTTGGGGTTTTCTCACAGCCTTCTCTCACAAATTCAACACCACCACTCCCTCCGTGTAAAACAAGCGTCTGGAGCTTGCTGGGGCTTGCAAGCAAAAAAAAAAAAAAAAAAGAGGAGTGGGGGGGCTGCCGCTTTCCGAAAGCCCTTCCTCTGGCACCACAAATGTTAACGCCGATCTGCAGGGAGATTGCAATTCTAACATAATGAGATATTAATGAGCTTTGCACATGTCCCTAGCCACAACATTTCTCTCCCCCTCCCCCCCTGCACGCCCTCTTCTGCAAATCTAGAGAGAACCTTGCTCCTTCTCTGACACCACAATTCCTCCACTTCCCTCCGCACCTGCCCTCTCCCACTCCGGCGCCCTGGCTGCCGGGCTCACCTCAAGCTGCCAGCACTACAGAGCACCAAATGGGCTGGCGCCGCCTTGTTTCCTGGCCTAATGGATGCTTGTTTAAACACTGGAGCTGTTTGCATTGCTGCGGCTCACTGCATGTTAAACACAGTCCTCTGAAACCCTATCCCAATCCAATAAAGGTATCAGCAGTTCAGTGTGGGGAGGCAATTACTGTATGGTCCCAAGTGTGCCTTCTAAGCTCTAGGAAGGAAAATTTGATCGAACAACTAAAAGGAAAATCTGATTCGGCTCAGCATCACGTGGAGGACACAAGGCTTAACTGCAGCCAGGTCTGTGGAGGGCAGAGGGAAATCAATGATGAGCTAGGGAGAGCAACCGCACATTGTTAAGAGGGCTTTAAGCCAGCCTGGTAGTAACACCATCTCCCGCCTTTGCGGCGAGACACCTGCCTGTGCTCCCACTTCGGCTCCCTTTTTCTTTCTTTCTTTTTTATTCCGAGGGGTGTACTTATTTATTTTTTAATAACAAACTGGATCCTTCTTAACACTCTCCACCTCTCACTCACCTTTAATTCCTTAAGCACTCATATAAAAAAAAATGGCTTTTCTTGGGCAAGATCATTACCATATCAAAGGCAATTGAGAGAGAGCAAAAATGATAGAGGGATAATATACTGGCAGAGAGAAGAAGGCAGGCCTGCTTCAGAAAGAACGGTGGGTCCCTAACCTCAGGCTAATGATACCAGTCGATAATGCAATGGATCGCTTTCCTGCCTTAGCTAAGTCTGAAAAATCAGGGGAATTAGACACAAGATTTAAATTTATCTCTCACCCAAGAAGCAAAAGTTTTAGAAAAGTGAATACTCGCCTCCATTTTTAAGTTCTGGACATGAAGAGATATGGGGCTTAGGTTTCTTTTACCTCTCCCTGTTCTTCATTTAAAAGCCTGTCCTGCGATGGCCCTTCCTTCCCCTGCCAAAGTGAGAAAGCCAAGACGGATGCATCTGGCAACACCGAGAAATGCCACACACTAGGCTCATGGGGGCGCCATCCACTTCCCAGGAATCTTGTCAAGTTCCTGCCTGTTCCCCAAGGTTCCTGGCACAAGGAATGCAGCCAGAGTGCTGCTGTCAGCATGAGGCAGCGGAACCTCCTGTCTCATGGGCAGAAGGATAAAGCTGTCCCTTCAGAAGAGACAGGGCAGAGGGCTGAGGCTGTCTGCAATACCTCCACCCCGACGCTGACAGGTGGAGTGAGCTCTCCCTACGACAGGGTTCCAGAAGGGTAACTGACACACTGAAAAGTACTCTCTCCGTAATCATGTTCATGGGGCTTCTAGACCAGCACGCACAGAGTCTCTGACCTGGCCTTGCACTCTACACTTGCCTCTTTGTCACTCACTGCACCTACCCTGGAAAAAGTCTGGCCCCCATACCCCAGGCTCCGGGTGCTGGGGCAAGCGTGCAATGAGGCTGCACCAGGCGAGCGGCTCGGCTGAATGGGTCTTGCCCTGCAGGGAGGCATGGACTCCTATACCTGCTTTTGTCACCAACTGGGAACAGTCACGGCAGTAACGTTTGAGGCCCATGGCGGTTGATGTCAGGTCAAGTATTACTGAATTTACATAAGCCACGAATATTTGGTTCTTGTATTCTCCTTGGTTTCCTGACTTAACATTCACGGAATAGCCTCATTACCACAGGCCTGGAAAATATGGCCCAGTGAACAACAGTAAGCCCCTCCTGAAAATTATAATAAATGAATAAATGTCTTGCTTGTCCTGCACACTGGGGAATGAAGTGTTCCATTTAAGATATATATATATATATATATATACACACACACACACAGACATATATGTATATATGTATATGTATATATACACGTATGTGTGTGTGTGTGTATGAAAAGCTTTCTAACAATACTGGATGTTTCTCTAGTTTATCAAAAGGTAGATAATGTTTTTTGATAACTCATAGCAAGGTACTGACCCTGTCACTGGTTGTAGGTCTGTTGTTTAGTTTCTTTGTCTAGGAAAAATAAAAGGGTAGTTATTTAATTATTATTCACCTTTATTAGGAAAGAAGAGAACCTTGCAAAAGACGATAGACCAATACGGTAGTGACACTAGTTTATGGCCCTGTTTTAAGATAGGACCTGGTTGCATGTCCAGAGTCCAGCATCTGTAGCAATGCTAGATGTGTTCCTCGACAAAGCATGATCTCGCTCCCACCTCCACTCAGCAGCAACAGCACAATTTAATTTGTTTTTTCTTCTTACTGTTTGAAATATCACCATGGAATAAAAAAAGTGATACTGACCCCAAAATTCTTCAACCTACTATCTTTATTCTCTCCCCAGACACAGAAACTCACAAAATCCTTGTGCTCCTATAATGTCATTCTAATCCAGAGATAGCGGCTGCATTGTAATAAAATCACAGAAAGAAATTCCACTCTGAAGACAGAGACGTGCGGTAAAAGAGAAAATTTTGTTAATGGCACATCTGAGATGATGGAAGTAGCGGCAATCACAGGGGGACATAAAGGGTTTCCTCTTCTTTTGATTGCTTCTTTGCGCGCACATGAAGAGGCTATTTTAACTTAACATATAAAGAACTATCTCTGAAATCTTTACCTTTCATTATTTGCATACAAACTTCTGCTTTTTTTTTTTTAATTTGTTAACACATGAAAAGTCCCTCCATGTAAACATCTTGAATACTGTTAGCCTGACCCAAACAACGGAAGTCCACCTTACCACCGTGAAATAAAAATCATAGCCCTCTGTAAAACTGTACGGTGACTACTGAAGTCAGGTATTCTTTTTTTTTTTTTTAACATGTTTATTTATTTATTTATTTATTTGAGAGAGAGCAAATGAGAGAGAGAGAGAGAGCGCGCGAGCGTGCAAGCATGAGCAGGGGGGAGGGGCAGAGGGCGAAGCAGGCTCCCCTGGAGGAGGAGACCCATCAGGAATATTCTAACACCTTCCTCCACTGGCAAGCTTCACTTCCCACTACTACTTCTCTCAAAGACCTGTGGCTTCACACTTTGATATCCTGCTTGGATACAGATGTAAAAATCTTTCTCCCCCTCAGGAAATGAGTATCTTATTCATCTCATTCATCTCATTGCGGTATCCATTTAGCCCATCACTTTCCGAGGACAAAAACTGCTGGAATGCTTTGTTAGGAAGAAAACCTGAGATTCCCAAACCTGAGTTACTGATGATGGAAAAACCCAGGTGAACATCTGGAAGAACTCTTTCTCATGACCTTTTCTCCTTCGGTGTTTGGTAACAAAGAGGTGTAATTCACAAAATGATTTCAGCTTCTGTTAGGAGAGCTATACCTTTAGAACAAAAATGATTTTGAGATTAGCATCAAGTAAATTTGGGCCCCTAAGCAAAACGTTTAAAGAGGCCCCTCTTTCATTAGCCACCCCAGAAAGGGCCTCAATCTGCACTGTACGAAGGGGTGGGAGAGGGGATCTTTGGTGAGTCCCTGACTGCAGCGGTTGCTCCTGTTGCTGATAAGATAAAGTGGCCAAGAAATATGATATTGTCTCCTAAACAAGAGTATAAAGATAAATTCAAAAGAAGTATAGGAACTGGGGCCATGCTGTCACCTTCGTCCTCACCATGCCAGATAGGGACCATTGATGACTCCCGGAAAAGGTATCTGTCTGGGTAAGAACAAGTTGACAAAGGGTTTATTATATTCTATTTTTCCGTGCATTTGAATATTCCCAAAACTACGATTTTTTTAAAAAGTATGTCAACTGAGTATATCAGCTGGTTCACTGGAGAGGGAGACTATATAGAAGGAAAAGGAAATGAATATTCTAACAGTCCAGTCATTTTAGGGTTCGAAATCCCGAGCGCTCTGCCAAGTCACTGTGCAGGAAGAAATAGGAGGGCGAAAGCCCAGTCGCCAGGAGGGCTGCCTCTGGTGCTGCTCAAAGACCTTCCTGGGGTGACCTGGATGACCCAGGACCTTCCCGGGAAGGTCCAGGAAAGCGAGGAAATGCTGCTGCCTATATCATGTTCTCAGAAGAGATTCTGGCCAGAGCCTTGGTCAGCCCAAAAAACCAAATATCCACCCACAGAGAAGGCATATGTTCTGTATTTTCTGACCCGAAGGAAAGCGCTTTTGCACAGGTGGTTAGACCCATATATCTAGAAACACGCAGAAACAGGAGATGGAAGACATGGAAAGAAACAGTGGGTAGAAAGAATACAAAGGATATCATTTCACTGCTGGACTTTTTTTAAAGGTATTTTGGATCCTCTTTGGTTAAAGAAATGTTTATAGTGTTAATTACCAATAGTCTCCCTTCACTATTTTGTTTTTTAATTTCGAACTATTTTTCACCTACAGAAAAGTTGCAAAAATAGCACAAAGCCCTTCTTACCCTTTATGCTGCTTTCCTTAATGTTAACGTCTTCCATGACCATAATACGCTTATCAAGAGCAGGAAATTAACATTCATACGGTATTATTAATTAAACTACAGACCTTATTAGAATTTCACCATTTTTTCCACTAATGTCCTTTTTGTTTCAGAATCCTATCCAAGACGATCCCCTATCACATTTAATTCTATTTCTTCTTAGTCTTTTCCAGTTTGTAACAGTTCCTCGGTCTTTCCTTGCCTTTTTTCGCCTTGACACTTTTGAAGAGTACCGAACCGTGGTTTTACCGAATGCTCCTCAGTTTGGATTTGTCTAATGTTCCCTCAATGGCTAGAGTGAAGTCATGCATTTTTAGCAAGAAGACTACAAAGACGATGTTGTGTCCTTCTCAGTGCATCTTATCGAGGGTTTGTGATGTCAATATGTCTTGTTACTGGTGATGCTTCCCTTGATCGCTTGGTTAAGTTGGTGTCTGCTGGTTTCTCCATAGTAAAGTTACTATCTTTCCCTTTGTAGTAAATAAGTATCTTGGGGGAAATATGCTGAGACTATGCAAATCCTGTTTCTCCTCAGACGTTGCTCACTAATTTTAGCATCCATCTGTGGATCTTGTCTGGAACAATTATTACTGTGGTGTTTGCCTAATGGTGATTCTATAGCCCACTTTCCTTCAACATTTATTTTCAGGAATTCTACTTAAGGAAGAGCTGCCCCTTCTCCCCTACTTGTTTTTAATCAGTTTAAACCCCTGGATATTAATGTAATCTACGGGTTAAAATTCAGTACTATCATTTTTTATTTTGCTGCCCAAATTGCCCAAATTGCTCCAGCTTTGATCACTGGGAAGACATTTACATTGACTTCAGTGTTCTTTTGAGAAGAACTTATCATTTTGTTGTTGCTGTTTGGTTTTTGGTTTTGGTTTTTGTGTGTGTGTGTGTGTGTAACAATTTCCTTATTTATTGGCACTATAGGATGGAACATAAAATAGACTTATTTTGTGTTTTCCCTGCCTGAGCCCTGGAATCAATTGCTTCTCTAAGGAGGGTTGGTTCTTTTTACTGGAGAATGGTATTTAGAAGCAAGATATGGATGCTGAGGTGAGCTTTTTGCATCTCAGTAGACAGAACTAGGAAATACATGTATGTATACTAACCTATTTATCTATCTATCTATCTATCTATCTACCTACCTACCTATTTATTAAAATATAGATAATAGTAGTTTATCCTGTTACTCTGATTCTACGCCAACAGCACAGGGTTCATTTTACCCTTCCTCTTTCCTTACTAACTTTTTTCTTCATCAGTGCAATGCCCATAATAGCTTTCTTTTAACTTAAAAGATAGTTATGTTTAATAATCAGCTCCAAAGCCATTCATTGACTGGACTGGAAATGGATTTATTAATTTGGTAAATATTAATGGGCATGTTCTGTGTCTAAGGCCCTCTCTACAAGGTACTCTTAGAACAGGGACGCCTCTTAGACCCTCCCTTCAGGTAGTTTAGGGGCTACCAGGAAATATATTAAAATGATACAGAAAGTAAAGAGTGTTAGGAGAAACAAATAAATTGCTATGGGCATGTAGAGGAAGGAGAAATGTACCCCTATTGAAGGAATAATGGCAAGGTCTTCTGAAGAAGCTGTGGCTCTTTAAGGATGGGTAGGACGGGATCTGTAAGGATTAGGGGAAAGCAGTCCAGAGAAGGGAGCAGCTTGAACCAAAGCACAAAGTGGAGGCCATGCACAGCAAGGCACAGGAAGGTGATAGTGTATCTGGGTAGAGAAGAGGGCCTAGGAGGAAGCATGGTGGCTGGCGCTGGATCACAGAGCTCCATGTTTGGCTGGCCATAGCGGAACCTGGGCTCTGTTCGGTGGGCCATGGAGAGCTCCTGACCGTTCGTAAGCAAGAAGAGACTTGACAGGAGTGACATCGTGGGACTCACAATGGAGGGGGGATTTGAAGGACAGGAATGGTCTTTGGAGGAGAGAGATCAGTTTGGAAGCTATTGCTATAGGTCGGAGCATCCGAGAGCGACTGAATTTGGGCAAGGACAACACGTATGCAGAGGAAGGCATATACATGAGGAGCTATCATGAACGCGGTTGGCCACACTTTCACAATAGATTAGATGAGAAGAGCAAGAAGTCAAACGTAACTTCAGGACTACAAGGACGTATATTAAAAAGTATCACTTAGAAACTAATAAGCAAGATGGTGGGAAAGTGTCCAACAGCTACCAAAATGCAGAGTTGAGATAAATCACTTCCCTTGTGACTATTTTCATGCTATTTTAGAGTGGACAGAAAACGAGAGAAAAATCAAACTTTTAATCAAACAATGCTGGTACTTTTTAGCAGCAAAGCTGAATCTCCAATAGAGTAGAACATTGTATTAAAAATCAAAGTGAAATTTCTAGTTGATAATGACATTTAATTAACCCATGGTGCTGGTTAGCCATTGGCATTGATAATCACCACAAAGCAGTATTTTCTTTGAAGTCAGATAGTTAACACTCTCTAAACTAGAAGCTGCCCATATTTTATCCATTATGACTTGAAGGCTATTAAAACAGAGCCATATAACTTCAGTCACCAGGGAGTTTTAGAACACCGAAGTCAGAATGAAACCATCACAGCGACTCTATTAATGTTGTATCACTATTCAGATGCGATAGTTTATCTCAGGGAACAGCTTAAACTCAAATATGCCAGCATCTACACAATCATAACAGCACGTGTTAGCACATAATGTATAGGCATAGGCTCTGCTTGCTGGAGAATATTTGGCTTTCAGGCTCGAGAAGCAACTACGAGTCAACTGTTGTTATGCCAGTCTCTGTTAATTACATTCTTTTTAAGGCAGAAAGAGCTAAATTTGTTCATCTGTTTTGCAAGATGCCAGACCACTTAACCATGCCATAGGGTAAGAGGAGGGACAGAAGTGGAGGAAAAGAAAGCAAATAATTTTTCTTTTACTAGATTGAGCAAAAGTTTGGAACTGTAGACCCACTGGCTATAAGGAAGTCTGGCATGGATACCCAGCCTTGCCCAGGCTAGTGACTTTGTGAGGACAGCTCAGCATCCATGACTGCCTACTCCTCCTTCTCCCTGGTTGTAGAGGTGAAGACACTTCAAGCCGGTCTTAGACAAGGTGTCCCTCCTACCCTAAAGTCTCCTTTGGAATGAACCTACTCAGATTCCTCCTATAGAAAGGTGGATCATCTTAATTGGTGGCCAACTATTTTTCTTCTTCAGTGGAGTCAAAAGAGCCACAGTGAAGGAGAGGTCCACATTTTCTACCAGGAAAAGCTCTGTGACTGTGAGAGTTGTTCACCACCAGAACACGTTTCCAGGTAGAATTTGTGGACACACATTCCCACACTGAATTCACAAAGGCATTGAGGAAGAACTGTGCGTTGGACCTTCACTAGCACAAAGAAGGGCCAAGGGTACAAGATGAAGAGGACATCCCCACCATTACAGAGCTCGGCAGCTCTGTAGATATGAAACAGTCATTCCTGCAGGAATTAAGCTCTCTCATTACAAAATTGCTGTGTTAAAAACAAAACAAAACATCATTATCAATTAAGGCAAGCAGCATTGGCAGGACCGAAGGGTCAGTTATAAGCACTCAAAATATGGTAGCAAGGAAGAGGGTAAAGGCACAAACTGTGAAGCAGTGAAGACAGGTCACAGGTCCTCATAGCTGTCCCTGTCCCTGTCCCTGTTCTTCCCTGCTCCCCTCCTTGGCCACTTTCAGGTGCCCTTTCTAAGTCTCTTTTTCTACGTTTAAATGAGAAGGAATCTGACAGTAGAAACCATACTTGAGTATGTTGGTGACTTAGGTTATCATGGTACCAACTGATTCCATGATGGGTTTTTTTAGCTTGTTTGTTTCTAATTATGAAATCGAAGGCTTTGTCACTGCTCTAGAAATTTCAAGCCTTGGCCACTTGTAGGCTGTGTGAACTGAGTGGTGAGAAGGGCAGCTACTGTCACATCTTTGGTTCTTTCAAAAATATTTGGGGTAGAAGAGTTGGAAGGAAGGTGGAAACTGTGTTTCCTCTCTCCTGGAATGACTTAGATTATGGTTCTTGTGTCCTGAGATGCTGGGAAGGAACCTCCACTTCCAGCAGGCCCGACTATACAATTTATGGGGCCCAGGCAAAGTGAAAATGCAGGGCCCCTTGATCAAAAATTATTAAACATCTCAAGACCTCGAGGGCAGGGCATTATAACTACCCCCCGAGTTCCAGGGCCCACAAAGCCCAGCTGTCCTGTGTCCACGTTCCTCTTCCCTGGCTACCTCATTGATCCTTTAACCCTGGCTGCATGAGAGGCATGGCAGCCTGAGCAAGCCTATCGCTCTTGCAGCTAAAATTCACCAACACACTACAACGCGACTTGAACGTGATGGGGTTTCCTTGCTCTTTCTTCTTACCTGGTACTGCCCAGAACTGCAGAGACGTATTAAAATGTTTTCCACTTCGTGTTTTGTTATCTTAAATGATATGTAATTATGTGTTTACATTATAATACAATGCCAGTTGTTCTGGAACATGCCCCCACAGCTCCTCTAGCTTTTTTCTAGCATGCTGACGTTCTCGACAAGTCCTGTAGGTCCGTGCAATGCATTCTCTTCATCAGTGTGGGCACTTTTATCTCCTTCTGGCCTAACCCTCTTCCCAGGGTCAACACTCCTCTCCCATAGCCTCCAGTCATCCCCTTTCTGGAACTGCTTTTCGAGAGTGAAAAAAACTTTTAAGACATACTTTAGAAATAATTTCCCGGTTGGCAGAATACTTTGCGTTTTTTGACTGCCTTTCTTCAACCAAATTTGTGTAAGAAAAATACCACGTAAATAAAAGGTATTCAGATCTCCTACATCAGGACACTGATGTTCTCCTATGCTCAGATTTTTTGTTTTTTTTTTTTAATTGTTAAAGCTTTATTTATTTATTTATTTATTTATTTATTTATTTACTGGAGTAGTTTCAGGTTCACAGCAAAATCGAAGGGGAAGGTACAGTGATTTTTCATCTACCACCTGTCTGTCCCTATGCTCAGACTTTCATTGCTTAACTTACACATTAGCTCTTTATGCGTTTAGATGTTTTTGTTACCTTGATATTTTTTGGTATCTTGGAATATTTTGAGATTTCCTTTTAATTCGGACTGGCTGGAAATGGAGAAATGTCATCCCATGGGAAGAATAAATTATAAAATACTTGAAAAGAAGTTAAATCTCATGGCTCTCAGGATTATGCAATACCTCAAGCTAAGGTTAACAAAGTGTTGCTTAGTTAACAGGGACTTGGAGTCAGTTAGGTGCTTCAATAAACAGATAGGGCTTATTTGTAATTAGCATATTGATTGTTTACATATAAATGAGTGCTTGTAAAGTGCTTGAGGGGAGTTGAAAATGGCTTATTAAGAGTTTTAAATACCCCCTTGCAAATCATTTATTTCAATACTAACGGACACTGTTTTTAAACCAAGTGCTTGTTAGGCTAAGGAAATAACCAAAAAGCTTAAGTCACCACAAATTCCAGATAGGTACCGTCAATTAAATCTTTATTTCTAGAAAAATGTTACCAAAGTCCCTTTAAGGTGGGTTTGCATGACTGACCAACAATTGGAAAATATAATATGATATTAATGCAGTTTCAAACTCTGCTCATCCTCCACATCTCCATTTTAAAGGAAATAACCAAAGTCCACAAGTGTTGTACGTGAGGCCATATCCCTAGGATCCCAGCCAGGATGAACCAGGAATGAGCACCTGATCCACGGGAAGCCTGTGGTATCTGTAAGACAGAGCCTGCTCTATCAGCCTCTGACTCCAGGAAATGTGGTGGGAGCAGAGAAACATGCACTTAGCAGTGGCAGCAGGGCCTAAAAGATAACGAGGGACACAGAAGAGAGGGCAAGGGGCGGGATGAGCCGTGAGGGAAAGTAGAGTTCCAAAGAAATTACTATGAGGAGACAGATTGACAGTAGAAGGAAGGAAGGAAGGAAGGAAGGAAGGAAGGAAGGAAGGAAGGAAGGAAGGGAAGTGAAGAAGGGCAGGAGGGAAAAAAAGAGAGAAAGAGATGCATATACAGACACACAGACCAGACAGATGACAGATGGACCATGTGACTCTTGAGAGGGTGTGGTTTGTCCCCAGAGATTCCCTTGTTGGCTTTTTCCCACCTAGGCCCAGCCAAGAACCATCCTTAGAGTAAGGCTCTTTGTATCTGAGGTAAGTTGAACGTGTCACTGTTCCCTATTCTGTAGCTTGCTGCCAGAGACTTACCCAAACGCCCCAACACATCCTCCTAACAGGAGCAAAGGAAATGCGCTGAGGGGTGTGTGTCTGTGGCCCGAGGGCAGGGTGGGGAGCTAACCGACACCAAAGCCTTCCTTCTTAGACACGTGCATTCGCCTAAGTCTGTCTGTACTCTCGCCCCTGCAGAACCACAGAAAGGGTCTTTTTCTGGGATTGTGAAGGCCTACGACCTGCGAGCGACGCTGGCGGTGGCTGGGCCCCGGTCGGTCGTTGGGCCTGCTGCCAGCAGCCGGTGGTGGAGTCTGTCATACCCCTTTGATGTTCACAGTCAGGACAGCTTCTGCCTGCTAAATATTTATTTAATCCAATTTGGCCAATCAAACTTCAGGTCTAATAAATGATTACTGTAACAGGCAGCTCTTAACCCACAGTACCCTTCTACTTCCTGAGGTCAGCCTGGGGCTTTGTTTGAAAACAAGGAGCCAGCACAGCAGGGAGGGGGAGCCCAGAGAAAGAAAGTGTGGGAGAGGGTGTGTGTGTGAACATGTCGACTGTGAGTGTGTGTGTGTGTGAGTGTGTGAGTGTGTGCTGAGGTGGAGGGAGAAGGAGGGGAGGAAACAGAGAAAACCAAACGGAAATGAGAGGCTGTGCGAAAACCTACATGGAAATTCTCTTCTCTCGTCTGCAAATCCAGATTAACATGTAAAAAACCAGCTGTGAACTGAGTTTTCAGCTTTCGGTGCAGCAGTGATGTCATTCTCCATCAATCAGAAAGCAGATGCTCCTCTCCTCCGTCCCCCCACCCCCCCAGCACCCTTTCAGAAAGCGCTTCAGCTCCTGGTTCGAGTTCCATCAGAAGACAAATGGGAACCACGCACGAGGCTCTCTCTACCCCTGACTTCAAAGCCTGTGGAGCTGAAGACCCTTGGCTTCCGGCTTCCGAGGGGGTATTCTTGGGGGGGGGGGGGGGGGAGAGGAAAAACCAAACTCAACTCCAGGCATTCTTCCCTAAATGTCAAGGAGACCTGGTGGGCTTGCTGCCTTGGGGTTTCTAAACCCCTTTGTCCTAGCAACACTTTGTAACCTCCATGGAGTGCAAGATGCTTTATCTGCAGAGAGAAAATAAACCCTGAGGCATATAGCAATTTTCTGCTTGTTGCGTCTTGTGCCTGGTTTGTTTCAACAAAGCCAGGTTTCCTTAGCATCACCTGGCCCAATCTATAGAAAGGCGCTGTCAGGAGAGTGTAACCATGTTTAGCAAAAGATCTCTGCTTTGCCAGGCACTTAATGTCCTGGGCAATGTACTGCTGCCAATATCCACTCAATTAGAAGGTATTAATCATCCATTTTACTGTTCTCCCCTACTGCCCATCACCCCCCCTTCCTCTGCAAGACACGGAGCACAGCAGTCCCCTCATGTAATCCAGCCTTCCCGGCACAGGCAGTTACATGGCAACCATAAAGATACTTCCTTTTTTTTCCAGACCAATATTCTATTAATCCTTACAAGTTTATTAGTTCTGACTCATAACAATCCATCAGCCATAAGTGCAATAAATGATGCTTGGAAATTAATACCCACATTTCAGCAGAGAAGATTTTACATGTTAAATTATCTTTAAAGTCATAAATAAATAACATACGTGAAATAGATTTAAGCAATAAACATATATTCGGCAAACAATACTCAGGAAGCTTCCAAGGCAGCAAGAAAAAAGGGATTTTGGCAATATCTTGTTAATAGGCGCTCCACTCCCTGCCCTCCTCTTCCCTGGTAAAATCATAAATCCATCACGCCCAATATTGGGCCCATTTCTTCCTTGGGACAAATGGTGCTTCTTTATCTAAACCTCATTCGCAAATGCTTCAGCTTTCTTAGGTTGTTGTTTTGTTTGTTCTTGGGTTTGCATTGTTGTTTTAAAAGAATAATTTAGAGGGGCACCTGGGTGGCACAGCTGTTAAACATCTGCCTTCGGCTCGGGCGTGATCCCGGCGTTATGGGATCGAGCCCCACATCAGGCTCCTCCGCTATGAGCCTGCTTCTTCCTCTCCCACTCCCCCTGCTTGTGTTCCCTCTCTCGCTAGCTGTCTCTCTCTCTCTGTCAAAAAAAAAAAAAAAAAGAATAATTTAGAAATTTTCCAAGAAATCTGTTTGCTTCCAGCTCCTCCTCTCTATAGGTACCCCCACCTCCCAACAATGCCACTTGAATAGCTTTTAAAAAGTGACCCCCTGAAAGAAGTCCCATTGAACCCACAATATTAGAAACTCCTCCGCTCGTGGGAACCAAGAGGCTGGACTCAGAAGCCAGGAGTCTATTCCGTTATTGTATGAAAGCAAAGGAGGGTCAAGTTTCTGCCAGGTGTCAGAAAACACTGGTTTATTTTTTATTTTTAAACATGGAGAACAGGAAAGAAGCAGAGAAAGAGGCTGCAGTGCTATTTGCCAACTTGTATTTCTTCCACCTAAATCTTCTACAAGACGCACTCAAAATCAGAAGTTTTATAGAGCTACTTTTCTTTCAGTACTAAATTAAATCTGCATAATTTCATCAAATTTTGTCCCTTGTGGAAATGTTAATTATTGCATTCTCATTTCCTAGAACTCAGTATTTTACTCTTAACCTCATTCGCAGATTGAACCCACAACAACAACACACTACAGGATTCACGTTAGCGACAATTTGAAGTGAATTAAGGGTTAGTGACAGAAGTCTGGCCTAGACAATGCTACATCAAGGGATATTTTTATCCCTTACCCTCAGAGGCCACAACAGCAGAACTCAACTTTGCGTTAGCCACTCCTCTAGCTTCTTTGGCTCCTTTCTTAAGTCTGTCTTTTTTTTCCTTTGCTTCTCTGCACACAGACGTGCTTTCTGCTTATGGATTTAGGAGAACCGCCTCCATAAATTATACCACACCTTTTCTGACTTCATGCAATTTCCCCAGACTTCAAAATTTCACAAACCAGACAGATCAAGATGCACTGACTTCAACTTGATGTCCCCGCTGGATTCTGAGGCAAAAAAAGAGACAAACGCTGATTTGCTGGTGGTCTGCTAGGTAACAGCACTTCTTTGATTCGACACATACAGTGCTCCCTGTTTCTCCCCGTCTCCTGTGCCAGCGTCCACACACTTCCAACCCCACAGAGTCTGGTCACTGAGGGCTGTGTGTGGTCGTCAAGATCAAGAGATTTTAAAATACAGATAATGGCATATTCTGAAACTATAATTGCTGACATTTTGTACCACCTGTGGTCATGGGCTGAGATTGGGACAGATGGAGGAGGGGTGCTGAGTCCTGGGCATCAAGAGCACGGGGTATCTTACAGGTGGGGGAGACCCTAAGGACCACCTAGTCCCACTCCGTCTGAAAAGGTAAGGAAGAAAGGAAAGAAAGGGAAGCTGAGCTCCAGAGTCATGAAATGATTTGCTCAAGGCCACAAAGCCAGTTTGAGGCAAGTTAAGGCCAGAACCCGGTCTACTATTAGTTAGTAAGACTTCCTACATTTATTCAAGCCAGCTCCGGACCAGATAATCAGACAATATAATGACATTCTACCGCATACGCCCATATTACATTAGCACATTACATATTATAATAGCGCCTGGGTGATAGGATATGATTGTGGGAGCGGAGTGGTGGTGCTGGAAGTTAGGAGAGGGGATGAAATACTTTAAAAGCTGGACACATTCTGAAATACGGGCACAGTTTCATTTTACCTCAAGGGTGACACAGGGGGTCAAGATAAAACTCTAAATTAAAACAAAAATGGATAATTCTCATCAACGGAGGCCATCTTTTCTGTGATAAAGGTGCTTTAAAGATACATAAATAAAAGATATCTTTTACATATTTATATATTTAGTCTAAAGACATGTATAACACGTACTATAATTAAAATGATGAGGTTAATTTTAATATATGGCCAATGGTAGTATGCCTATCCAGTGCACAGCATCCCTGGATATGCACAAACCCAATTAATACAACATGTGGCACGTCTATTGTCTTTGCCAGACATAATTCCACTAGTAATCTTTTATAACCTTCATGTATATATGACTAAAGTCCTGTCACCAATACTGTTTCCTCACTCTGCATACTGTGAAGACCGAGCTTCAATTTAAGTCTATATTCTACAAACGGCCTTACTGCCTCTCCCTCCTGGAACACACGATACCTTTACTCACGAAGACCATGGCCACATCACCCATTCCTCGCTACTCTTCATTCTCCACATCTTTCCTGATGCTACCTCTTCTAACAGTCTATTCTGTGTGTTTCTTCCTTTTTCACAGCCACACACTTGAGGTTTCTCCACCTGTGATGTAAACCATTACTGTAAAGGCCTTATAAGTATTCTCATTTCTCTTCATTCTTGACAGAGGCATCAGAATGATTACCTTAAACCACAACTCCGGACATCATTAAGTTGCTCAGAAATCATGGCTCCCTATGGCTAACTGAGGAAAATCCAAACTTCTAGGCATGACGGCCTGAGTTCTCCAAAAGATGGTTCAGTTTGGCATTCTACCTTTGACCCTATCCTCTAGGCACCCTTTGGTATTCCCATCATGTAGCTCTGTGCCTACTGACCTCAGTGCTGGAATGCCCTTTTCACACATTCTTTTTTCTTTTTCTTTGGTGAGATTTTATTTACCTATTTTTTATTTATTTTTATTTTTATTTATTTTTAATTTTTTATTATGTTATGTTAGTCACCATACACTACCTCCTTAGTTTTTGATGTAGTGTTCCATGCATTCTTATCCTCACTCCAGCCTCCATTACCACTCGCCAAAGCTCTGTCTATTCTTCACAGCCCAGCTCTTCGGCCTCATACTCAACAAATCCTTCCCCAAATCTCTCAGCGATAATTCCCTCTCTTCTCTCCTGTGCTTCCATAGTACTTTCTTAATATCTCTACTGAGAGCTCTTAAAACATTGTTATGTGTCTTTTTCCCCCATTCAATTATGCATTCCTTGAGGGCAGCGATACTCCTGTACCTCTGAACGAGGCACCGGTACAGAGCCTTCTACAAAGTAGGCTCTCGGTAATTGTTTGTGAAATGAATGTGAATGTACGTCCACATTTGCCACTGCTCCAATTTTCCAAACTGCATGGCTCTTTTGCATTTTTCAAATTGCTCTCTAGGTGCATCCTTACACCTCCCTTCTTCGCCTTTCCACTGCCCCCACCAGTAATACGCCTCGTGGTTGTTTCATTTAACTTGCCAGCAACTGCCTTCACTTGGGTTTTGGCAGGCTTATTTTCTCCACATTTCTCCTACTCGCTCTATGTCATATTGGCACAGTACCTGCTTAGATCCTTCGGGCAGCTATAGCCTGGGTGGCTTAGAAACCACGGAAATTTATTTGTCATAGGTCTGGAGGCTGGAAGTCCAAGACGAGGGTGCCAGCATGGTCAGGGGAGGGCCCTCTTCCAGGCTGCAGACTTCTCCTTATAGCCTCACACGGTGGAAGGGGCAAGTTAATTTTCCCAGCCATTTTATAAGGGCACTAATTCCATTCATGAGGGCAGAGCCTTCCAAAGACCCTACCTCCTAATACCATCACCTCGGGGGTTAGGTTTCAACCTATGAATTTTGAGGGGACAAAAACATTCAGTCTATAGCAATATCTGAAGATGTACGAGGGGACCTAGAGTAAAGAACGCTTGGAATCTGTACTCCCCGACTTCCTGGCTACATGACGTTGAGCAAGGTACCTAACCACTCTGAGCCTTGGGCTCCTCGTGGGCAGAAAGGGATAGCAATTGCTCACTTCTGTGAAGACTACTCTGACAATAATACAGATAAATCAGCGGGCACAGAGAAGGCGGTCAATAAATAGTACGTGATGCGCTTTAGACGAGGCCAAAGAAAGTCGCCTGAGAAAGGAAGCAAATTGTTTCCTGAAATTTGTGTTAGCTGCCTTGAGAATGAATGCTTATACTCATCTTCAGATCCGGGTTCCCTCCTTGGAGACCCACTTCGCTTCCCCCCAGCACACTGGGTTCTGAATTCCTTCGCATGGATGCTGTTATGTATCTCTCTTCACACGCACACCAAGATGCAATGCCTGGCACACGTCAGCCTGTACTCGAGGAGCACAGAACAGCTCTGACTCCATTTGTGCTATGGCCCAGCGACACAGAGAGAGGATGCAGAGAGCTGCTGTTCATGAAGATTTACTTGTATCGCTCAGGAGTGGGCTCAGTCCCCAGACTTTGTTATTAATGATATTGTCCTATAATCTACGTTAAATATAGATCATGAGTGATGCTGATGAGTGGGCTGGATGTCATATTTGTGTTAGTTCAATTACAATCATAAATTATGATGCTCTGTACCCCTACTATGTAGGTTTGGTCTAGGGTTTCATTATGATGACATAATACTCTCTTAGTTTTCATAAAGACATGCTGGTTTTTTTATTTTGTTTTCTATTTCTAGATTTAGTTGTACATTATTGGCAACATATGCTGCCCAGATTTCGGAATTTGGTAATAAATTATATTTATACTATCTTTGAAAATTCTTTTCAGGGCATAAACTTTTCTAGCCTACGTTGTTATATGTGTTTAATCTTTGGTTTCCCTACCATATTATGTAGAGTCTGCAAAATGACCCATAGATTCATGAGTGTATCACTGTGAGTCAGTTTCTGAAACAGAGCCATCAACACACAGAGGTAGGTCGATGAATTAGGAATAAGATTTTCATCAGTACTTGTACTACGCCTGTAAAAAAGTTTTCTCCCCACCTGTCATGCTAGAGCCCAAGTCTGGTACACAAAATCAGGTTAATATTAATTTGCTGTTGGGGGGTGCTATGGTATTGGAGCCTTTTTCTCAGAGTCAGGGGAGGATTCTGGAGGCAGAAAGAATAATAATAATGATCAGACATCAACGAAGGCATGTGCACTCATGTGTACCCATGTACATGTATGTGCATAAGCATGTGTTGTGACATGTCTGTCTGTGTAGAGAGCGGACACATGCCAAATCTCACCAGGGACAGCACATAGAACAATGGCCAGCCCCTGGGCCCTCGGGTCTAACATGACCCCTTTATTTCGGGATAACTATATACAACTGAATGGACTACACAGTCCTCTCTTACTTCACATTAGAAACCTTTACCACCAAAACAAAGGGGTATAACATCAGAATACAACGCAGAGGATTTCATTACGTTCTTTAATAGCCAAGCTAAGAGATTCAGAAGTCCATGACCACTTACCATGGGCTGATGAACCCAGGGCTGGAGTTCTGCCATTTCCCATCCTCTGCCCTGCTCCAAACATGTTACGGTCTGAACCACCATATGAGTGATGAAGTGAGTTCTCTGTGATTAATCTGAACATGAAGCTGACCAGAAGGATCAGATCAGATATCACACCTAAGAGCCATGACTTTAAGACCATGGCAAGAGGCCCCTGCGTCCCCTTCGTCTTAGAGTGTATCTTACTTAAATCACTCATCGGAAAGATGATTTAAATCAAACTTCAAGAAAATACGATTTCATTTTTTTTCCCCTTCCAAGGTATGCCCCTGTTGTATATATTCTCAATATTAATTACAAACAACTCTGGTTTATAGTTTTCCCATGTAAAAAAAGATACATATGATATATGTAAACTACATAGAGACACATGTTGGGGCAGTTACATTTGCAAGCTGAATTATGATTTGGCTATTTTGTTCCTCAAAGCTAAATAGAGCAAGTATCTGTGGAGTCACAGGGACACAAAACATTTCCGGTCTGACAGGTTGATCTGGGCATCGGTTTTTGCTCCGCTGGTATTAGAGTAACAACCATCAAAACTCAAAGCAACCGATATTAAAATTTTGCCAAAGTAAAATGTTTGTATAAATATGTTTGTGTTTTGATCTTTTTCTTTAACAAAACACATATCATTTTTAAGCAATATATACAAAATCAAGATTTATTTTATTTCTACACGTGAAATGGGGTGCTGACAGAAATAAAAAAGAATGTTTTGCTTAAATAAAAAGGGTTGTTTGGGATAGCATCTTGCTCCCACCAATCACATAACATTAAAGAGCAGAAAGCTGCTTCTGTTATGAAAGAAAAGTTTATAATCTTTCTAGCATGTGGAGGTAAAAGAAGATATTGGAGGAGTCAGGCATGACTGACAGGAAAAGAAAAGAGGTCTCACAGTTGATGGGGCCTTGAGACAGGCTCCCAAGAGAGGTCACAAATTGCCAGGGGCTAGAAAAGTAAAATGTCCATGCTTTGAAAACAGAGAAAAGGAGTAGAGGAAAAGCAGACTAAGCATTTGAGAAGAAGGATAGGAAGCCAATGTAATTCGAGCCCTGGGGTGCGAGGTGGGTTATGGCAGATGGTCACAGAAGATGGTCTAGGCACGAGGAGAGAAGCCTACTGAGCATTCCAGCAATTCTGGGGAATGACCAGCTCTGGGATACAAGGGATTATGGAGAGTATCATTTTGGCTAACACCACATAGAAGGAGCCAGGACCAAGAGTGGATGTGTATGGAGCTGGACTCAATACCGACAGTAAATGCATATGCAATTCACTTGTTTAGAATATGTACAACGGAGCGCTTCTTACAAAAGCAGATTTTATATGCTAAACAGCTAACTTTCTGCTGATTATCCACAATCTGTTGCTAACCCCTACAAAGAATCTGAACACAACATGGTACCGTAAGGTTAGCCTGCAGGCCCAAAGACAATATTTTAAAAAGGAGGATACCCCACCCCAAGTAAGCCCTTGGCAACCTTCAGGAAGTTCTGATTTGAGGTCCACTTCTCTGCTTAGTCAATTTTACTTTCTAGATTAAAACTGAATCATTCCAAAGCAAATAGCCCTTCCTATTCCTGCAGATTATTTGCATGACCACTTTACTCCCTTCTGTTGAATTCAGATGTTTAAATGATCCCATAATACATGGACGTGACCTCGTCTAAAACCTTGTTAGGAAACCCTTTTTAAAGACTTATCCTTAAAAGCTCCAAAGTTTCATACTTGGTGTTATGGATTGATGGTGGCTGGGTGCCAATTCTTCCTTTTTTTTTAATAGCCAAACATTTATCCTAATGCTAAAACCAAAGCACAGACGAGACAGCATATTTCACAACGCTATTTCACATATAATTTAAAGTCAAAGTTTTAATTGCCTGGAGATATTTAAATATTACCCAATCATCATCCTGTTCACTTTAAACTAGCTTCACAAACTTTGTTCCACTGAGTTTAGACATCTCTCATCCTAGAGAGATATTTAATACGTGTGTGTCGGAGGCTTATTTGCCCCCCAAATTAATAAAACGAAATCAAAATGTTATTGGAATCGTGGAAATGTATTAATTCCTCGAGATCGCGATCTGACCAGTGCAGCTTCATCTACCCACCCACGCACATCATATCAAAGCTGCTATCGAGGCAGTGGTTTTTAATAAGCCACTATATGAAACAAACAAAACAAGTGGAAGGTGTTGCCTGGGAACTAATAGCAGTAATAAGGAGCCAGCGGATTGCTCCTTAATAAGTGTATGCACCGCACATCTCCTCAGTCCTGATTAACTACATTCTATTTTAGCACCAGACATCTTCTAATGAGAAAATGTTAAGTTTCCCCAAATGGTGTGATGGTAGAATCAGAATGGAAAATACCACTAAGCCTTGTGAACAGTACACCCCCAAAATGGGAGCTTATAAGTGGTTCATCTTCCTTATTTCCATCTCGATTTCTTTCGAATTAATCATGCAATATAGCTAATATTGCAAACTTACTAGGTGCACAATGTGGTAAAATCTTATATTCCGAAGTTCAAGATAACATGTGCATCAGATTCTTTAAAGGTGGTTTTTTTAAAGGCGAGGTGGAGTTTCTCAATTACCTAGACAAACTATCCATGCTCATTCTTTCAGACTCAGGGAACGTGGGTTTGAGCAAATTTTCATGGTTGATATGAAGGACTTACGGCTAGAATCAAGTACTTTTCAGTCTGTATAATGAGCCTAACAAGGTGAATCACCTCGATGCGATAATTTTTTTGATGCTAAACACACAGGTATGTACAAACACACAAAGATTTCCCTGAATAGTCAAGAAATAACTATATCAAACATGTAACTGAGAATTCTGGGGACAATATGATGAATAATTACAGATTTTTTTTAAGGTATAAGTTTCCATGCTGGATAAGATTTATTTCTAGTACAGTAATCAGTGCATTACTTGAATAACCAAAATGAGAGCCTTCTAAATAGCCCAACTGACATCCCTGGGTTTTTTTTTTTTTTTTTAAGATTTTATTTATTTATTTGACAGAGATAGAGACAGCCAGCGAGAGAGGGAACACAAGCAGGGGGAGTGGGAGAGGAAGAGGCAGGCTCATAGCAGAGGAGCCTGATGTGGGGCTCGATCCCATAACACCGGGATCACGCCCTGAGCCGAAGGCAGACGCTTAACCGCTGTGCCACCCAGGCACCCCAACACCCCTGGTTTTATTCAAGTAAATAAATATCAAGTAAGAGCTAAAAGGGACGAACAAAACATGATTCCTGCCCTCAAGGAGCTTACGAGCTTGTCCTTGAGGGACAAGAAATACTATACTTCTTAGCTACCCTACATCAACTCCTACTGATGCTTCAAAAGGAAAACAAAAATAGCACCCGAATTTCTCCGGGCAGAGTAAGCTACACACAAACACACACACACACGGTTACATACACGTGCACACACGCACACACACGCACACACACATACACACATACACCCTTTACAAAAGCAAAGTCTGCAACATGCTAACCTCTCTGATGGTTGTTCTGAGACTTTAGTTATTGATACATCAGTGTCACCTTTGCATAAAAGAATCACTTCCTGAAAACACACTTACGGGGTACATGACACTGTACTGTTCTAATTTTTTTTTTGGAGTGGAGATGTTCTTAGCATCTCTGGTAAAGTCACCCCAGACTTGTCCTTCCTGTAGCTCTGAACCCCTGCTGAGTGGCACTTTCCTTCTTGTTCTCAAAGTAGTGAGATGCTGCTTCCAAATGGACATGGGGAGCAATCCACAGCCCAATTCCTAGGCCTCCGTGTTCTACGAGGGCTGTTCCCAAACTTCCCCCAGACAGGACATTTGACCATGGCAGAGACCCTACACACACAGGTGGCCCTCCTGAGCCCCGGCGAGGTCCTGCTCAGTGAAACGGCCCCTATACCGGCACAGAAATAACTTCCTAACAGGTCAGATTGGACTCAGCAGTATTTAATGAAAGAACTACAGACCCGAGAGCAGTTCAACCCACACCTTGCAAAGCACCTAGCAGAAGGTAGGGCTGATTTTAATTTATGAGACTTAACATTAGAGGGTAGCGGTGAACGTCTGGGCTTTTGTATTCCTGCTGCTCAGAATCCCACTCCCTGTCATGAACCTGGAGCAAGTTCACCTCTCAGTTTCGTCAAATGGAAAATAGTGATAATAATGGTACTGACTTCTTCGGAGTATTGTACAGATGACACATGACGCATTTAATACAGTGCTTGACACACAGAAGAGGATCTCAATGAAAGATAGCCAGGATGATTTTTTAATTAGAATTTTTAGGACAATAAAAGCTACTGTTCTACACCAAAAAAATCAAATGTGGAAGTATAAAAAACCAAAACTAATGTAGAAAGCCCCGACAGTGTACCAAGATAGATTAGATGTAAGAAGGACAGTCCTAAATACTCTCTCTCCTCCACCCCTACACTTCATTTGACTGTTAAGAACAATTGACAGGCCTTTAGGGAAAATATTTCGGCTTTGAAATAACAGCTTAGTAAAGGTATAAAAACTATATTTAACTGCCTCTCCGGCAATTAGACCACGGCCACGGCCACATCTGCTATTTGCTCATCAGGAAACTGCTTCCGAGACATTTAACATTCATAGGTGTATTAGCTCATTATTAATACTCTGAAAGTTCTCCATGACACTATTAACTACAACGCAGAATTTGATACAAGGAGGCTCCATCTTGGTTTCAATTCATCTAAGAGGATTATGAGCAGAAATCCCTGAAGGACGACACTGTATAAAGTGGTCTCATACATGGACTACATTACAGCCAAATTCCAACATATAATCTATTTCCAAAAAACTTTTCTTCAAGGATCCAAATTCTTTACTTAGACTGTATCTCTTCATAGCCCCAGGAAGCAATCGTAATCACAAACACTTATGCGGCACCATATGCAGACACAGACGTTAATACATTTAATCCTTACAGGAGCCCTAGGAGGTAGAAACTAACACCATCATCCCCGTTGTACACAGGAGGACACTGAGGCACAGACAAGTTCACTACATGCCAGTAATGCCAGAACTGGGATCTGAACCCAGACAGTTTCACCCCAGGGGTCATGCTCTCCCCTCTGGCTATGCAGCCTCTGGGCCTTATCGACGACATATTTCTCAAAGTACAGAACTCGTGGTAGAAATTAATTACCCCCAGCCTCTTATCATAAGACAAGGTGGTATCAGGAATTGAACTCCTGCTCTTTCAGTACTCTAGGCTAGCCCATATGCTGTTCTTCTGACATCAAGGTAAAAAGGACCATTTCCAATGAACCCATTAGATCAGAGATTACACCAAGAACATCTGTCACAAGCAAACCAGCCAGTGTGTCACGGAGACAGCTTGGCTTATAACGTAACTTTTGCTCTAAGGAAGCTTCTATCATTTGACCTATGGGCATCTGAATATAATGTTCCTCTTTCAGTGTACAAATTCCCCGCGTGATGGCTAATTTTACGGGTCAGTTTGGCTAGGCTCTGGTGCCCAGTGGTCTGGGCAAACACCACTGTAGATGTTGTTGGAGAGCTTATTTTTTAAAGATGAGATTAACATTTAAATCGGTAGCCTTTGAATAAAGCAGATCACCCTCCTTAATGTGAGTTGCCCTCACCTCATCATTTCTAGACCTTAAGAGTAAAGACTGAGGTTGCCTAAAAAAGCAATTCTGCCTTAAGACTGCAACACAGAGGGGCGCCTGGGTGGCACAGCGGTTAAGCGTCTGCCTTCGGCTCAGGGCGTGATCCCGGCGTTATGGGATCGAGCCCCACATCAGGCTCCTCCGCTATGAGCCTGCTTCTTCCTCTCCCACTCCCCCTGCTGTGTTCCCTTTCTCGCTGGCTGTCTCTGTCAAATAAATAAATAAATAAAATCTTAAAAAAAAAAAAAAAAAGACTGCAACACAGAAAGCCTGCCTGAGTTTCCCATCTGCAGAGTTTGAACTCAAGACCGCAGCATCAACTCTTACCTGAATTTCCAGCCTGCTGGTCTGCTCGAGAGATTTTGCACTTGCCTCCTTCCACAATTATGTGAGCCAATTTCTTAAAATAAACCTCTCTCTCTCTCTACAGTATATATTTATATAAAATATATATGCACACATATATGCAGATGTATATAATACATACATGAGATGTAGGCATATATATCTCATATATTCTCACATATGTCATTTATATGTATATATATCTCATATATATCATGTATATGAGATATAGGAGAAAGATACATATATTCTATTAATACATATACCAATTATCTATCTATCTATCTATCTATCTATCTATCTATCTATATTGGTTATTTCTCTATATCTCTACTTAAATAGATACACACACACACACACCCCCCTCCTATTGGGTCTTTTTCTCTGAAGAGCTAATACACTCCAGGGTCCTACCTCTACCACCTTTAACACTGGAGGCTCTCAATAGAGTAATGAATTACAAGCAGGTCCAGCCTCAACCCTAGTTCCCCATTGTAGTTCTTATATGAAAAGATGAAGTTGGCTACTTTGTAGACTGAGCTCACAGACCAGCAAACTTTCTGGAAGTGGGTTACACGCGCTCTCTGATTCAACTGTGGCAGACGCTAACCCACACGCCCTCCATGAACGCTTGTGGTTTGACAAGCTACAAAGACACACATCCTTGTCTGTGGAAGTCCCCAAACGGGGCCCCAGGGGCCGGCTGCCACCCAGCTCTGAGTCCAGCCAAGCCCTGCCCTCTGGGACTGGGACCACCGGTCACTGGTCATCGTGGCTGTCCAGGCCACTCTGGGCCAGCCTGAGGGACATGAAGAGGCAATCTGGTCTACAATCGTTTTCTGGTAACCATGTCCTCCCAAGATCTAGAAGAACTACTACCTCGTGCCTTCATGGCTCTCAACTTCTATCTGCACGTGGCTTTGGTGGTTCTAATCCCATTTTGCTTGCCCCCAACCCTCCCATTTCAGTTATTCGAATTCCTCTTCGGTTCCAGCTCCCAAACAAGGTCCCAGTAGAAAACCAGAATTTATTTCCTTAAGAAAAGATCTCAAGAAGCTGAGCCTCCTTCTCCCCCACTCCCCACCCCTGCCCTTTCTTTCTCCCCACCACGCCCAAACCGCAAAGCCCTGTCCTTTGTAAAGAGCCTGTGCTGGGAGCTAGGAGTATGTCACACCAAGAAAATCCACTGCTGCCCAAAGCTGTTTTCCTTGTGGCTTCTTCAGTAGCAGGCATACTGCCGTCCGTGTTTACAGTCAGCAATTTTGAATGTGCTGACATGGAGAACGGTGACCACAGAGTCCCTGCAAACCAGCCAGAAAGAGAAAACAGATGCGGAAATGCCAAGGCAATGCTAGGCCTCTCTCCTCCCTGATTCCCCAAGGTCTGCCGGGGAGGCACCACCGGCTCATGGAGGCCGGAGGGGAGGGATGGAAGGAGGTCTCCTTCTTCTGCTTCCTCCTGGACCCCACAGCTTCACCCCGTGTTTCTATGGTGGGGGGCTGACTCATGCAGAGCTGTGGAGGAGGGGGCCAGTCCTCTGCATGAGGACTCCCTCCCGGCTATGGGCCCAACCGAGCAGAGGGGATGAGGGGAAGACAGCGACAGGCTGCTAGGTTCCCAGCGGCTCTGTGAACCTCTTCCTCTCCAACACTTCACTGACAAAAGTTCTTTATACTGCTCATTTGTTTTTGTGCATTTTTTTTTTCTCTGGGAGCAAAGGAAAGTTTTGTAAGCAAAAAGAGTGCCAGAAAATTGCTAGGTAGCAAGTCTAGCATGAAAGAGAGAAAGAGAGAGAGAGAACTAGATTAAAGCTTGAAAAGGACTATTATTGCTTTAATGTTTTATAGGCAGACTGGGATTTGGGGATTCTGGAATCCCTCTATTCTTGACTTTACCTGGGTTAGATAATTGGGAAGTCATTTAGTCTGAGGAGCTCAAATAAATGAAGTGATGAGCTAGACAGTGGGTCTCCTAGTCCACAGACAGGGGCAATGGAGCCGTTCTGGCAGCTGGGCTCACACACTAGCAGGGACAAAAGCTGAACTTGATCCTTGGCCTTCTGTATAAAGTCATGGTCCTCAAACTCTTACAGGCCACATCAGTGGTATAAAAATCCGTACCAAATCGCCCACTGTATTTCTACATGTCAAGAGGGGGAAAAAGATCCCACTACAACAAAATCAGGCACATTTCCAGATGAAAACTATTGCAGAAGGGTTAGCTATCTACCAAAGATGCGTGTACCCCTCACTTATGTCAATTTGATACTGGTAAGCAGGTGCCCAGTCCAGGACTCATTTCCCAACTCTCCTTGCATCTAGATGGGGATACAGGACTTAGTTCTTACCAAAAGGATGTGGGCTGAAGTGATGAGTGCTATTTCCAGGGCTAATCCATAAAAACCTCCAGCAAGATGTTCAGCAATCCTCCAGCCTCTCTCTTTTCCCGTCCACCAGCTGGGTGCAAAATGCTCTAAAACCCTTGGAGGACCTTCAAAATGGAAGGAGCTCGTTGTTTGTCCAACAAATGCCTTTGTCGGACTGTTACATGCCAGAGCGATAAACTTATATTGGTGAGCCACTGGGGATTTCAATATTTCTCTATCATGAATGTTACCGTAACTGCACAAAATCACTAGGTGATATCAGAGGTAAGGTATCCGTTTAATTAGACACAATGACATAGATGGTGAACATGGTGGAGATGTTACACGTGGTGTGGGCACCATTTGGGTTAAGGGAAATCCAACATGTATGCCTACCTATATGCTTATATATGCTTGGGATGGGACTGGAAGGAAACATAAGAAAATGGTTAACAGCGGTCACCTTTAGGAAAGGAAAATGGGAGACAGGAAGAAAGGACGGGAAAGATTTATCTTTCACCATACACTGTTTTTAACTTTTTGAAATCTTGTACGTTGTACATTTATTACCCAGTCAAAAGTTACATTTAAAAAACACCAATTCTGAAAGAATCCAGTTTTCAGACCACCTGGAGAATGCTTATAGACACTACTATTAGTCCCGAGGGCCTTTTTTGAAAACCAGTGGTACAAAGTGTTGACATTTAAAAACACATAAAACTGTACTTCTCTTGAAAACTCCAGGGATGGGCAGAAGTAGCTGCTATTCCCACAGCGCCTCTGAATTCTTGGAGTTAACTTTCTCATCTTCTTAGAGACTCTCCTTTTCTTCCAGTGCTGACAGGAGGCTGGAATTAGAGGAGTTGTCTCTTCTGCTAGGTCGGGTTATTCCTAACCGTGCATTACAAGCCACTCACGGTGCCTGGTAAAAAGAAGGATTCCTGGGCCTCCTTCCTGAAAATTCTGATTCAGTAATTCTGGGGTGAAGCTAGGAAACCGTATCATTAAGTGTCATTGCCTTCTATGCCCAGGCGCACTCGGGACACCTTATTCTCAGCTGTGCCCTATGTGCCACCTTGGACACGTTGCTGTACTTCTGTATTTTATGTCCCTGGACTACAGATAATGAAATTTATGACCTCTGAAACTCCCAAGTGTCTGCTGCGACTTAGGGCATGCCTGTGAGAATGGCAGAGCTCCCTGCAGAATGACATTATATACAAGTGCCAATTATCGTAATCACTGTTAGCATGTGTATTTGGCATTGCTATTTTAGGTTTTAAAATACGCTTTATCAAAAATACTTCATTTTAAAAGAGGAGTGGAAAACATGTCTGTTTCCACGGAAGGTCTTCGTAAGAATTTCTGCTGTGCTGCCAGGTGTTAATAGGAGGGAGCTCACTTCGGGTTGGGTCCTCCACCCATGATAAATACGGCTGTTTCCAGAATGCACAGGGCAGGGCAGGGCAGGAGCATGGGGAAGCTCTGCAAATGAGTCCAGTGGCTGGAGAGGAGGAACATGAGGATATCCGGGCAGCAATTGGTTGTGTGGTGTGGGTACTTTCTGAAATAGGGGTAGATGTAAGAGATTCATTGTGCATGAGAAGTGTCTCAAGCAGTCTCACTGGTCCTGGACCATTTTATTTTCTGTTCTGCTCACAGCTCCCATCCTTATCTTTGAATAGTCTAAAATCTTTTGCATCAAAAGGTCATCCACACTGACACCCTCTATGTAACTCAGATTCAAACTAGTTCATGTACCTGGTTACAGGTTTTCTCTACATCAATGATCCAAACAGAGAGAGACAGAAAATTATATAGATGCTTAGTTGCTGAGAAATAATGTGAGTGATTAATAAATCCTGTTTAGAACGACTTGGTAAGTTTTCTAAAATATCTTAAGAGTAAACCATGATATTTTCTAAGGAATAACTTGAAGAGGTCTTTTTAAAAATCTACAAGTTTACCTGCAAAACAGATTCGAGTGAGGAGGGAGAGAATCAGTAAATTTAAACCATAAATTTTCCGTTCATCTTTCGGAGAACATCCTAATTTTTAAAAGATCAGGTCCCAAAAGGCAAAGTATCTCACAAAAAAAGGCAAGAAAGAGAGAGAGAGAGAGAGATAGAGGGAGAGAAAGAAAGAAAGAAAGAAAGAAAGAAAGAAAGAAAGAAAGAAAGAAAGAGAGAAAGAAGGAAAGAAAGAAAGAGGAAGAAGAGAAAGAGAAAAAAAGACAAATGTGAAGTGATGGACAGGTTAATTAACTAGATGGGGTGATATCCTTTTTCACAATGTATACGTATAATAAATCACTGCAACGTATAATAAATATCTTTTTTAAAAAAAGATTTTATTTAAATACGCTTTATAAAAAAAAAATACTTCATTTTAAAAGAGGAGTGAAAACACGCCTATCAGAGCAAAAGCAAGAGAGATCACAGAGGCACAGGGAGAAGCAGACTCGCCGCCAAATGGAGAGCCCATTCAGGGCTCAATCCCAGCCCCTGAGATCATGACCTGAGCTGAAGGCAGACACTTAACTGACTGAGACACCCAGCCACCCTTGCAATGTACAATAAATATCTTAAAATTTTATCTGTCAACTGTACATCAATAAAGCTGATATTAAAAAAAAACAAACCAAAAAACAAAACAAAACAAAAAGAGGGGGGAGGTCAACATGACCTAGTATGATTACAAATTGTTTCTTTTTCCTTTTTGGCAACTACCTCACACATAAGGTGCTATTTAAATTCCTTTTATCTTTTTTCATCCTTTTCCAACAAATGAAATGCCCAGGTTACAGTATTTCTGATGAGATAGGCTCCATTCCACATGGGCCCCACGGGCCATACAGTATCTTTAAATGGACCACCTAGAAGCCTACGATGGAGATTTCTGGGCCTCATCACAGATGGTTCTCATCCCTGGTTGGGTGTATGGGAAGACTTCCCAAGCTCCCGTGTAGTTAGTTTGGGACCACGCGACTGGTCTGGCCAAGGGTGATGAGCAGAGAAAGAGCAGGCGTGGATTCTCCCACTTTCTCCTGCTGCAGGAAGGTCATACCTGGAGGGGGCAGTGTTGTAAGAGAGTGGGGACTCTCTTTGTCAGCCTGGATCCCTGAGGGACTAGGTGGAGCAAAGCCCCTCCAGCCTTCTCCCAGGGACTTGAGTCGGAAATGGAGCAGGAACACTTTTGCTGCGTTAAGCCAGTGGAATCATGGGTGGGGGTGGGGGTGGGGGTGGGGGGCAATTTGCTACTGCAGCACAATCTTACCTTTCCTGATTAATCAAATCTACTGGTTTAGAAATCTCTACGTTCCCGCCAGGACAACAGACTTCCTATCTGTATAATTGGTAGGCAAGTCATCTAATTTTTCTGGGCCTCAGTTTTTGTTGCTGTTACTGTTCTTTGTGTTAACTGCAAAAGGGGGAAAATAATTTCTGGCATGTCTACCATTCGGGGATGTGTGGGATCAAATGAGTTTTTCCAAAAGGATTTTGAAATCTGTAAATAGAACTCTAGATGTGAGGTGTTAGAATCACCGTTGCTGGGGATTTATCTGGAGAACTTAAGGGGCTAAATGTGACTGCTTCTTTGGGGGTCAGTGATTAGAATGCACTGCTTCCTCATTCTTGAAAAGCCAAGCAATACACGCCAGTGTTAGATCAGGACCACGAGGAGTCCAATTCTGATACCACTTGGAGAATAATTCGTTATCTTAAAAATGTCAGGGCTAGCTGAATGGCTTCAGAAGCCTCACTTACAGCGAGCAAACTCAACTATTTGCCTCTGGCATAAAAATAAAGGAAAAAATAGAGGCCCCAAATGAAAGGCTTGGCACAAAGCCCTTTATTTCCTCCCACAGCCTGTCACAGGGGGAGAGAGAGGGAGAGCACAGGGAGGAACAGAGAGATTGGGCATTCTAGACTCCACCCCTGCACAAAGAAACAGGGAGGGCGATATACATTCAGAAGGGATGGTGCAAATCTATTCTGTGTTTCTCTCACAGAGAAGCCGGATTTCTCTATGGAGGAAAGGAGAAACGGAAGAGATGGCCTCCACACAGAGAAGATTTAGAAGCAGGGCAAGAATCGGTGTCCCCCACCGTCCCCGACAAAGCGTTAAGTCTCTCTGCTTCTAACTCAGGAGAAGGGTTTCCTGACCCTTAGAGCAGATGCCATGGACGCCCAGATTGATTTGCAGAGGGCCGTTTTCCCCCAGCTGCTCACGCTGCAGGATAACAGCTGCCTACCTTGGAGCACTTAATCAATGCCAGTCACTGACGTTTTAGATATCTGGAAACTGAGGCACGGCAAGGCTCGGTAAGGAATATGGCAGAACCGGGAGTTAAATCCAGAAAGCAAGCAAGCCAGTCTAGCTCCATATGCTGCCGTCTGAAGCACTACATTTATAAGGAATAGAAGAAGGGAAGGAAAATGGAGGGCAGTCATACTGCCTGCTGCGCGCCTCGCAAGGGGCTTCAGACACATTAACTCACTTGATCATCACATCGATTCTAACAAGTTTGGTATGCTTGCTTCATTTACGGTAAAGAAACAGAAGTTCGGTGAGGCTAATTAACTTTCCCAATTCACACAGCCCACAAGTGGCAAGTTAGAAATCAAATTCGGCCTGATTCTGCCAGATGAAAGTGGGAAGGTTTATGGCTGAAAAACAAGCCAGAGTTTGGGGAGGAAACCAAAACACATTAAGAAGGTAGAGGAAAGAAAGATTATAGAAGGTAGGTAGAAGCTGCCACTTCTGGGGTCTAAGAAATATAACAGATCTCAATATAGGATAACTCCTACAAGAGTTCCCCTCATCACAGAGCCTTTTTGTCCTCAGTAAGAAAGGTGGTGAATGCAGTGTTTGGCCCAAGGTCGACCTTGCGCCTCAAGCAAACCTTTTTTAAACTCCGCAAATGGAGAGCTACTATGAAAGTAGCCAATTGCTTTTTTGGCTGTCTTTACATCTTCTCACACTAAATTGTTATGATCATATACTTCCACATTTCCTAAACTTATGAATCACTGAATAATTGTTAGTTGTTCTGTTGTTGTTATTTTGCATCATTTGCTAATCCGCAGCTAAAATGTTCTCCCAACCTTACGCTAGAGAGGTGCAATGTAATTATGACACAGGAGCAAAAGAAGCTCATTAACATACCCGTGACTGACACGGAAGATCATTAATTAGGCATTCTGAGCATAAGTATATATGTATAAATTAGCATCTATTCACCATTTAAACTGTAAGAGATTTTTCATATCTGAATATTAACTATGTTGGAAAATTACTAAGTTTTCCTGAGTGAATTCCACAAACAATACCCATTGCTGGTAACAGAAACGATATGAAGAGAAAAGATTCTAGGAGCAGAACCGGATACAGTGGAAGGAGTCAAATGATGTGATTACTCTTCATCTATCGCGGTCTTCGTCTATCTGCTTCCTCTCGCTTTGGATTTCTGACTGCTCCACCTGTTGGGAGTTTTGTGTGTGGACTCTTCTCTGCTGAGAAAGCTTAGATATGGTACTAGCACTGATGTTCTAGAAATGCTTTCCCTATGTCCGGATTCTGTCATGGTACATTCATGTATTCTTTCAACACATATTTATCGTGTGATCTCGGTACTGAAAACAATGAGCATGAATATGGAAGTTTCTATGCTCAGGGACTTTACAGTCTAGCAGGGAAGATGAGACATAAAGGATACACATATAGCTACCATGGAAGGTAGAGAATTACACTGCCAGAGAGTACCAAGCCTGGTCAGTGGAAGAGCAGACTTCCGGCGGGGGGGGGGATTGGAGAACGCTTCATGGAAGAAGTCGCATTTGAGCCCGGTGTAAAGGAGGAGGAGAGAAAGCGGATGTGGCAAAGTTGGGGGCATGTAAGGAGAGTCACCTCCTGGAGAAACCAGAGTCAAATCCATGCATACCTTCACAGCCAGCTCCTGAACCGCGCTGCTTCCGTAGCCAACAGAGCTCCTCCTCCATTTTGGCAATGTGTCTAAAGTACCTATCCCTCTGGGGCCCAGGAAAACTACGAGTATCAGGACCACAATGATAATAATACTCTATTGTCCTTCACACACATGACAATGATCCTAATTACATCGTAGAGCTGTGCCTGCATTGTTTTTCTCGCAGTAGTGTTGGATTCGTGCCAGCAAATCCATCACTCTCTGTTGATTTCTCTTGGGACTGGTGGCACACTTTTGTAAGACGACTCTCTAGGATGAAAGCTGGAATTCACAGTTCTTAGACAATTTTTTTTTCCAGGTGGAGCTAACAAGCCCATGCGGGGACTGAACGAAGAACCTGGTCTTTGGGGCACCACACTAGAACCACCTCCGTTCACCGACGACATGAGTTTCACTGGTATGTCTTCTCCAGCAGAAGCACTAAAGCATTTTAATAAAATGACCTCTATGAAGAAAGGCAGCTAACTGGATAGCTTGTAAACAGGGTAAAAATCTCAAAGTCTCCACAGTTTTTGACATCTGCCTGGACAAACTAGGTAGCCCATAGATCAAAGGCCCAGAGCACGGGCCTTTCCTAAATGTGTTAAGACAGCACCCATGCAGATTCAAGCGGTGGGGCTTCTTATTCTGAAACCCTCATTCTGAGGCCTCCATGGCACATCAGTCCCTGAAACCCCTTTTATAGGATTCAAGACGTATCTGCTTCATATCGGCGCTACTCTACGGCAGAAAGGAAGGCTGCCATCAAAGTTAGATTTCAGGTATGCTCGTGGAATTAAAAAACGAAGTGGCCAGCAGTGGTTTTCATAAGCATGTGAGCCTTTTTGGCCTTAGCTATTGGCAGGTATTGAAGTGTGTGAGGTACTCTGGGTCCTGAAGGAGATGAACAAGTTACCTATAATGGACTAATCTGGAAAAACAACAGTTATTGAGGAAAGAACTACCTAGGATCATGACTGCTGATTTCTTCCCTGCTCCTAGCTAAATATAAATCTATCTTCTATTTGTGGGGCAGATTCATGTAGAACAAGTATAAATATTCCATCATTCTAATGGAAGTAGAACTTTTAAGGCCATTAGTACCCATGATTAAAGTGATGAGAGAATTCTTGACTCTTAGAAGATCATAATGGAAAATAATTAATTGAAAAACGATTCATTAAGATCACATTATATATTCTACCCCATGCCCAGCATGTAGTGGAAACAGACAAAATGGAAAGAAAGAGTATCACGTAGTTGGAGAGAACCATAGAGATCCAAGTTTCTGCTTGTCCTACAAATTCAGAGGAAAAGAAAGCTCACGGCATTCTGAGGTCATTTCAAGCAGACTATATGGGGGCAGGAAGATACAGAGTTGGGGCCTACAGAAAATGAGGGAGTTATATGATCTTCATGGTAAAAAAACATATAGCTTGATTCTTGGAGTTACACACATAGAGAAAAATCTGAGATAGATAATCTCAACAAAAATTTCTCAAATATTATGTGTCAAAGAAGGAATCTAGGGATGCTGGGGCAGCTCATTCGATTAAGTGTCCAACTCTTGGCTTTGGCTCAGGTCACGATCTCAGGGTTGTGGACTAGGCCCTGTGTCACACTCTGCACTCAGCACAAGTCTGCTTGAGATTCTCTGCCTCTCCCTCTAACATCTGCCCCTCCCCCTGCTCACACACACTCTCCCTCTCCAAAATAAATAAATAAAATTTTGGGGGAAAAAGAGAAGGAATATAAACATGTTGTCCTGTGTACCTCTGTGGAAACGCATCTGTTGATAAGAGATGACTGGTTGCAGCCAATGGCTGCATTTGCCCTTCTCCCTCACTACCTTCTAAAATTGGACAAAGCTCTTCTCATGGTGGTCTTCTAACAAAGACGGAATCCTGGATTTTTATGCTGAAGCAACTCTGCTATACCAACTGTAGTTTAGTAAAGCTTCACAGAAAGAGATATTCTGAGTCCAACCTACGGAGACACGTCCCAATTTAGGCTGCGGAATGAAAATTACAGGGCAGCCACAGAGGCAAGTTTAAAATTAGGACAAGCTTCACTTTGGGCCTCTTAAGCCTCAAAGAGTTAGTACATGAGGCAAAGGAAAATGAAAAAAAAAAATATAACAGTAGGAACTAAAAAGCAAAATCCCCAGACTTCTGTTCCTTCCAATGGTCCTCCTGACATGCTAAGCTTTTTATACACCTAAAATCAGCAGCACAGAGCTTTTTTTAGTCCTTCGGCAGCTTCATAGGAGCCACAGCCCATCAGGGCCTGCAAGGAAATTCTGGAGGTAAACAAATTGGGATAGTCTTGGCAGGGAAAGAAGGAAGAGGAATTGGGGAGAATCTTCCCCAGTCTGAGTCCTTTTACTCAAATCCCTGTCGCTCAGTCCACAAACTGCCCACGATGAATGTGGAAGATAGTTCTCCTGGATGATGGAGCCTTCTTAGGGTATGCTTAAGTCACCAATTCTAGGCCAGTGACAGAAATGATCACCTCTTTTTTTAAGTTTTTATTTAAATTCCAGTTAAGAAACTGTCACCTCTTGATCGCCCTGCCAGCTAACAGTGACCACCCTCCTTCAAGAGGTGGCCTCTGGGAAAAGTGACTGGGGTACCAAGATGTATTTACTTCTTACCTCTGCAATTTCACTGCTCTGTTTCTAAAAGATAAGAAAACACCACCTCCATTTACTTTCTTTTGAGACTATTTTGACTGGGTGCTATATTTGTGAAGAGTTTGAACTCTGAGAAATGCAATGATTACTAGATAGGAAAGGTATATTCTTACTATTCCACAAAAAGGGTTATTTTCACTTGAACCTCTGTTTTCAGAAAGCTCAAAGGTCTACACGCTCAACTACCAACACCTCCATTAGATTGTCCTGAAGCAGGGGCCAAGTATCGGAATGGGGGGAGGAACGAGTCAGACTTGACCGTCCCTGCAAGGTCCCCCTGTAGGTCCATCCCAGCCCCTTTTTCTGAAATCATTTGTTAGAGTCACTTCCTCGCCTGGCTTCTTGGAAGCAGCCTGTCTCATATGTGCCTTAATATTTGGTTCTACATTCCTAAGAGCCAGAAAGTGGAAGATAATAAAAAGTGGAAGCATGGTCTCAGTCCGAAGTACGCTAACCACGTCTGTTAAAGGAAATGCCCACTTTTGTTATGGCACTCTTTGGAAAAGAATTCTCAATAAATAGGAAGTAGAACGAGTCTCTAAGTGACGTGTAAATACATTCCTATCCTAATTCATCAGCAAACGAAGAAGTCAGAGGTAGAGCGTTACCGCTCATCTAAAATGGTCATGTTAATCCTATGCCTTCTTAGCCCAGAGCGCTAATAAATCAAATCATCATATCAGTGGGCCTCTCCCGACAGGTGTTGCCTTTTAGACTACAGAACTCACTTTGTCAGAGTGATTTCAGCTCGACTTAGAGCACAACTAGTTACACAACTTGATCTCATTGAAATATTTGGTGCCTGCTGATATGTTCAAACAAATTCACCAGATCTTGAGTGTGTTCTGGCAATTAAAGCTATTAAGTGAGTAGATAGACAGCAGGTTATTTCATTGCTGGTTGAAAAAGCCAGCTTTCTTTTCTCCCCTTTTTATGTGACAGCACTGTAATTAGCCTTAATCAAATACTATTTGTGTTAGGTGCTGTAACTTTGCTTCCTGAGCCAGGAAACTCTGCCAATCTAGGAAAAGCAGAAATAACAACTCTGGTCAAAAATCAGGAGAGATGGGCTTGAGGGATATGGGAAGCCTGTGCTATCTTTGCCACTTTCTATAAACCTAAAACTGTTCTCATATAAAGAGTTTAATCTACAAAAAGCAAGAAAGAGGGAAGAGAAGAAATGAGAGAAAAAGAAATGCTATTTAATGTGAGACTTGAAGTTGAGCAGCTTACCATGCAAAAGCAAGCTTTAGAAATAGTCAAGTAGTTAAAAACATATGGTTTGTTTGGAGTTTCTGGATTTCTTCTCCCACTGCATTGGGAATACTCCAGTGCTGCCTTTTTTTCTTTTTCTTTCTTTCTTTTTCTTTTTTTTTTAACCTCTGAAAGTTGGTTCATAATGGAGGCCAGAGACAGGTAAAGGGAAAGCCAATAACCATGAAAAAAATTGATTCTTCCAACATCTATCCAAACTTCTAGTTTGTTTCTCTCTGTGTCCCAAACCCAATATTTCTTTCAATATCCCTGGAAGGGAGAGCACTTCAGACAGTTTGCAAATGAAATTAGTGAACGGGTAAGGCAGTGTTTCTCAAACTTCAGTGTTCATACAAATTGTCTGGGATCCTGTGAAACAACACATTCTGATTTGGTAGTTCTAGAATGGCCCCGGGGATTCTGTGTTTGTAGCAAGCTCCTAGTTGATACCAAAGCTGCTGGTCCATGGACCATATCTTGAGTAGCAAGCGTATGAGGAATAGTAATTGGGTGAGTGACCCAACTGGTCCAAGGTAGAACCAGAGTAACTTGTCTACATGGCTGACAATAAGATGTCTGCGTGAAGCAGTAGCCAACAAAACAGATAGACGCTTTCTATTTTCCTTGGTCAATAATCCCTATGTCAAAACTTTAAAAGACATTGGTAGAATGGCACCATACCATTGGTCAAATTGTCCATTAGCTCAGAGAATCCCAATAATAGAAGCACCTTCTTATTCTTGTTCAAAGAGCCCCGGCCATGATAGGGAGACATCAAGTTCAATGAAAAAGAGAAAAAGCAGTGATCTGATTCTTTGCTCACTATTTTGACCACGTCTCCTCATATCTCAAATTCTGTATCTATAAAATATTAGCTCCTAGAACTAGTACTGTTTTGAGGTTAAGGGGAAAATGCCCTGCAACTTGCAGAGCCTCCCCAAAAGTACTTTTAGGAGCTGGGTCTTCGCTCTGTTCCACAGGGTGCCTATTGCTAGATGAAGAGCTTCCTGCCAAATGGTTAATATTCACTTGATGAAGACAGGATTCCTTTTACTCCATCCAAAATGATAAGACCAGGCCATTAGCTACTTTGAATAAGTAAAAAACATATTTCTTACAACTCGTGGAAAGTATTGTGGTAAATGCCACAAATGCCACATCTCTAGTTCTCCTCCACTAGATTTTTTTTAACCCCTTTAATATAATTTTTGAATTCTAAACGGTGGGTCTTCTGTTTATTTTAGATGTCTCCCATATCTTGAATAATGCAATTCAAGTAGGCTTTATATCCAGTGGCGGGCAGGCAAATATTTAACAACCAGCTCTACAGGAAGAAAAGCCCTGGTATGTAACTTTTGCCAATTTTGATAGTGAGAGCACTCCCACTGTGGCTGATGTCAAGTACCAACCTGATTTTACTGAACAAAGAATTAGGAAAAGACATGCATCACCACAAACCTATACAAGTCAGCTCTGGTATACAATAACTAGTGACCCCAAAGATATAAAGTACTGTTGTTTTCAAAGTTAAATTGTAATAATCCGGGAGGGGTAACTGTATTCTATAACTTTAAGATAGCTTGTCTCTTAAAATGTTCTCATTTGTTATCGAAGAGAAGAAGTCCATAAGCCCTTGTGTCTTTATAAACCAAAAATAATTCCCTGCTAGTGTTTTTCTTTAACGATAACCTCACAATCTGTATAATCTTATAAAGTAAGCCCACTTGGATTTTAATGACACAAACAGGCTGGAAGTTCAGAATTCTTCTATATGACCTTGAGAGTTGAACTCTTCCATTTTTGTTTTTGGCTCATTCCAAGCTCTTCCTTCCATGAACTCTAAGGCACAGCTCAGTCAGCCTCTGTGGCCTACAGGTCTGCAGAAAAGGCTGGAATCACTGTGGTTTTCACTGTCCCCTACAACTACCTCTGAGAATAATGGTAGTTTAGTATTTTTATTTCCTGTCCTGTGTCAGAAATGATTTGCTTCACATTAAAAACAATTTTTATCAAAAAGTACACCAGAACGAGAAAACTGCATGTTTAACAAAAAATTATAACATAGGAGCATTTTTTGCCTAATAAGTATATACAACTCTTTCTAACATGTCATTCTTTCATTCCACCTTTAATCTACCTGAGATCATTTAACTGTGTTTTCCATATTTTTACCCATAGTACACCTGCTTATTGCCAGTGAGGTTCTTACAAGAAGGCAAACACAAATGAGGCTAAGTTCCCAGGATGGGGGGGAGGAAGGGCATGGGTGAAAAATATCTGGCCAAGGAATGTAATTAACTTGAAGAAAAACATTTGCATCGTGACTATACTCGTGTCTTTTTCCATCAGCAAAAGCCCAAACCAAGCAAACAAAAAGCCACTACCATTTGCCCACCACCCTGAGCACAAACGATTCTGGCAGAGTGGTTGACATTAAAAAAATACTGCTTGAAACAAACCAGAAAAAAAAAATTGTTTCAAGTCAAGTCTTCCTGCTTGCTTCCATCAGGCTCACCTTTGTATCTTTTGACATGTGTATGGTGTGCGTCTATTAACTCTTCAAAATATATATACACGTGGACTTTCCAGTCTTCCTATTTTTTGAAATTTTACAAATTCTTTTCCACCGAGCACTCCCTTTATGATGAACACATTAGGTATTAACACATGCAGAACACAGCCCAGTATACCCCCTACCAATCACCAGATGTTAGGAACTAGAAACATGCAAGGATTTTTCATGTTAGAAAAATGGTGGAAGTCAGCTCATCAGAGGCAAAACAGAATATGTCCCTGCCTTTGCCTCTCCTACGATGCCTTTAAATTCACTAGGTTCGTCTCTAGTTTGACAGGATTATTAATGGGATGGGCTTACCACTCCGGTGGATCAGTCTCTTAACCACAGGAAAGCCTTTTATTATCCTGGATGTGTCTTACCAGTGCCTGACGACTGCCAGCTCATCTTCAGATTCACCAGAGATTCTGGCTAGTGATCAGTTTCTAACAGAGTCAAACTGGTAACATTATTACCACCAAACTGTAGTCTAGTTTTTTTATTTTTTTTTTTAACAGAAGATTGTGACATTAACCAGAAGACTGGCTAACAGGCTTGAAGAGTGACAGAAATACTTGTCATGAAAAAAAAAAGTATTCACAATACCAGATCCTCTTGAATGATTGTGGCAGAGACCTCTTGACTTCCCACTAATCAAGGACACTAGCCCAGCTACAGGAAGATATTTAAAAAGAGATGTGAAGAATCAGGGTCTCTTTGGGGGAGAGGCAAATACAGATATAGACATGAACATCACAGAAATAGCCAGAGACATAGATACATTCTAGTAAACCAAGAAGTAGTCATACCATTTTTAACAATTGGGAATAAATTTAATAATGCATAAATTAAGAACAAAACAAAGACATCCTTAGAGTCTCTATCAGAAGAAACAAGCAGAAATATACAGCAGTCCATGGAAAAGAACTCTCTCAGGGAATCTTCACAGATATTTGGGAATTCCTTTCTGCTGGGTAAGGAGCGAAGGAGAAGAAGGTGATGGAAGGAAGGACACACAGGTGTTCAAGGAAGGCATCCACCCCAGCCAAATTTACACTTCCTGCCCTGAGGTCACTTTTCTGCCTCTTCATTTGTGCATTTCCTGTTGGTAGCATTTGGGAAACACAAGAAGGAAAAGGGATTGAGAAGCAAGCTGGCATTTAAATACAATCTTCCTCTATTTCTCTGCAGCCTAGAGTACATTCCTTTTTAAAAATAACGTGAAAAAATATCAAGTTGGTTTTCCTTTTAAAGGACACACACACACACACACACACACACACACACACACACACACACACACACAGAGCTATTCACCATCCCCAGCCGTTTCCAAATGAAATCTGCCATCCTGAGGCTGAAGAAGGCAATGAGAGATCTCCCTGCCAGGCCTAAAGAGTTCTAGAGAGCACCTAAAACCAAAAGCTCCCATCGAAACCCAGATGCAAGCAAACTGCAAAATCACAGGATCTGCAGGACTGGATGCTGGCTGGCACAGGTTTGGAGATGACTTTTTTCAACATGGGGGCAAAGGAGACAGACTTCCTGCCTCTTGGCCGGCCCCGTACTGTATTCATATCTCGCATCAAGTTGTTTTCTTGGTATACTTTTATCTAAATTTTCCAGCAGACATCCCAACAGACACCCCCGCCCCCGGCTCCTTCTGATTTTAGGAGTCACATTATGCTGTCTATCCTTCCTTAAGAACACTCAGACGGTAGACAGAGGCCCATCCTGGGTTTTTATGCTTCTTAAGTCATATAACACAATGGACTCCATCTGACTTCCATTAGCTGGCTGCTTTATCTCAGTGCCTCAGTTTCTCCTGCGGTTATTAATCTCTCTTGAGATGTCCATTCCAAGGACCATAAACTGAATTCCTGAGCAGCAGGCAAAACCATTCTTACAGGTAACGACAGCTTAATAATATTAATATTTATATATCGCTTATGGGCCAGGTCCTCTTCTAACCTCTGTATCTATGTTAACTTCATCTTCACAAATTCCCTAGGTTTTACTACCCCCATTTTACAGATGAGGACACTAAGGCACATACAGGTCAAGGAGCTGCCACCTTGAGATGTAGAGGGGCTGGAAATCGTACGGCGCCACAGCAGAGGCCTGCTCTCAATTCCTACCTCTTGGTAAGAACTTTGTCAAGCAAGATGACTGTTTAATTAAACATTTCATTTGCATGTTCTTTAGTGGTTGTGGGGAATACAGGAAGTAAATCCCCTCCATTGAAGAGTGGAGAAAGGGGAGGCTGTTGACCCTTTCTTCCTATTAGCATTTTCCCCTTGCAGGAAAGCAAGCCAACCAGCATGTAGTCCCAAAACTGCCTGGAAGCATTCAGACAAGTGACTATAAGCCAGACAGCAGACACGAGCAAGGGCAACTGAAAACAGGTGAATGGTACTGGGTGGCCTAAGCCAGGGTGATGAGCAAGGCGGATGGAGCAGGGTCAGCCAGCTGGTAAATGGGAGACCTCAGATGAATGCTCCTAGAGCCTGCAGCATGGTCAAGATAACGATGGGCCCTGACCCGCAGAGAAAGGTGCCCGTAGAATGTGAGAGAAAGATGATCTGCAACCCCCTCCTCTTTCCAGATCATCCCACTGCATACCAGTCAATGCTGGTTGACTAGAGACTTGCACCCACCCCCCTCAATATAGTATAGATAGATAGATAGATAGATAGATAGATAGATAGATAGATGATAGATAGATAGATAGATAGATGATAGATAGATAGATGATAGATAGATAGAAGAGAGATAGAGATTGATTTAAAATACCAAAGGCTGAGCAGTCACTCTTCACTTCACCCCTACTCCTTTCTGCTTCCCCACATTTTTGCATCAGAAAATTACACTTGAAAAAATGCACACACACACGCGCGCACACACACACACACACACACACACACACACACACTGTATCTCCTTTCAGCACATTCTTTTGTCAAGGACCTTTATAAGCATGAAAAATTTCCACATTTCATAATTTACAACAAACTTTTCATTTGGGTATTAAAATGTAGACATTTGAAAAGCTCCCTGACACCACTTTTCCCTGAAATGGCAACATACTTATGTAAAAGAATTCACAATACAGATTTTATGTTAATATTCCTTAATCTTCACTTCTTGCATTTCAACTTAACTTCCCTCATAGGAAAGAGCTTCCAGACTCCCCTTCAAATATTCATAGAGCCTATTGTGGGCGAGGAAATCACGCTCCCCATAAACACATCCATCCCAACTACCCTCCTCGACCTGGCCGCCACCACGAATGCTGGGAGCCATGATCATACTGGCAATTCTGCACCACAGACAAGGAAGTGTTTGTGAGGTGAAGCAACCGATGGGGTGGGTACATGCTAGATAATGTCTTGGAGTTCCTAAAATCTTGATATAGATAAGAAGAACCAGGTTTTTAGACCTGGGTCTGCCACTAACATCTCACTCTGGGCAACAGCCAATAGCATTTGATGTGGATTTATTTATTCAATGTGAGCTCTGAGGTCAAAGGGTCCCTGTCTGCCAGGGATTCATCATGTAGTGAAAGAGATAGAACTATAAACACGAACCATAATCAAAGCAGAATATGCAACCAGTGTCATAGAAGTTGTCTGCAAATGGGAGTTGTGGAAATGCAAAGAACCAAAAATTAAATCAAACTGGGAGAATCAGAGCAGGCTTCACAGACCACGGGGCATTGGAGGTGGGCTTTGAACGGATTAGGCGGATGCTGATTGGTAGAGAAGCAGCAGTGCAAGAAAGAAGAACACGAGCAAGAGCTGGAAGTAGGAAATGCCAGCAGCATGCAAAGGCAAGAGAGCGGGCAGGGCGGCTGAAGCACAGTTTGTGGGTGAGTGTGGTGGCAGGGAAGTAGATGGCAGCTCGGGAAATCATGGCAGGGACTCTGGATTTATTGTGCCCATTTAGGGTTTCAAGAGGAAAACAGAGCAATGGTTTTAAGAATGGACCAGAGAATCAAGAGATGAGTAAGCAGAAGGGAGGTTGGGAGGATGGCCAAGCAGTGTCAATGACAGATGATGAGGAAAGTCAATTACTTCTCAGGGTCTTAGTATCATTTTCTTTTCTCCAAATGCAGGAACAAGATCAATCATAGAAAAGATGAGACTAAATGCCTTGAGGCCAAGTTAGGGGCTTGTTCTCCTAGGTTCTAATTGGGCCTGGTACATGCCCTCATTACAACATCCATGGCATTCTCACAGTTCCCATTCATGCCTGTCTCCTCACTATCAGAAGTGCCTCACGAGCAGGGCCTATGCCTTTTCATTGTGTTTGCAAGGGCTAGAGCAGTGCCTAGCACACAGCAGGCAGTCAAGTATCTGAATTATTCCACTCTATTATGTCCAGTTCCCAGACACAGGCATGGAGTTTCCCAAGACCACAGATAAGCAAACAAGAATCTACATTTCAGGTTTATTCTGTTACCTAGAAACTGTCATACTATGCCAAGGACGCCTGAGAATATATATCTATGTTCTAAGGACCTTGGAATTAATTTTGCAATCTCTTCATACTCCAGTTTTCCCCTCTAGTTTTCAAAAAGTACAGCTCCCAGCTCCCACCCGCTTTGAATGATCTACCCTTGCTACAAACACTTCCCATTGCACCTTTGAGCTATGTAAATGGCACTGCAGCTATGACTCACCACCAGCCTACTGGGCCTCTCTCAATCAACCACCAATCTGGTGACTGTAAGCTAAACTACTGAAGTATCCAAAGGACTCTTCATCTCTAGCTCAACAGATTCTATTTCAAAGGTCGACCTCCCCCATCTTCTTGCACACACACCAGGTATAAGCATATTTAATGATGCTGGTATCTAAATAACACAACAGAACTTACAGAATAAACCCTCAATATTCATGAATCCCCAAATTCAGAAATACAATAGAATAGAATTTGTCTTCTACTTTATAGTAATATAAATAGGACCAAAAATGCAAGGGATCTCTTCCACCTCTAATGACTTATTTCTCTTCTAAGGAGTTATTTTTTGCATTAGCCTGATTGTTCTCTGAAACTATTTTAAAACTTTTTAATTTCCATTTGGCAAATTCGTTTATGGCCTTGACCTAACCACTCTTTAATCTCAACATTTCCATTTTTGGGGAAGTTAAGAAAAATTATTTTCTTAGCCCTCTGCATTTCCATCTCCAATACTAGCATTTAACTTTCTTTGGAGAGCCATTTCTCACAGAGACACTATGTTTCTATCACGCTATGAAAATTACCCCGTTCAGACTCGGAAGAGACCTTTAGAATGCTTCTTTGCAACTGGGATGATTTGCCAGGCTTGGCTCACTCACTAGTGAACCCACTTACTCTTGTAACCCCTTCAGCATGTAAAGTCAAGATTCAAATTTACGCGTTGGCAAAACTACAAACTTCTTCCTATCTCAGATCCTTTAGGTTTGTTTAAATACACAAAATGTTAAACCTGCAAATACCAGGGGTCTACTAAGGAGCCAATAAGTGTGTCTTTCATAAGAGTAGCCATACTGACAGGCAATACAAAATACAGAAACAATACAAAATCTGTCACAAAAATATATCCAATCCATTGCTCAAAATGATCTTAGAGCTCAACTTTGAAATGGCTGTTCAGAACCAGTTGACAAACCTCATCAGAAGACAGATGCCATGATTTTATAGTCACATCTTGGTTCTGACCTGAAGTCATAGCACTCCATGGGATCACCAACCACCTTAACCACTGGACTTAGCCCTTAGGCTTTTTTAATTCCTACAGGAGTCAAATCCTCTAAGACAGTTGCTATTAAGTAAAAGTAATAGAAATGTGTTAAAATGAGGGAACTTTCTGGGAAAATGAAATGTTCTACATCATAATTGTTGTGGCAGTTATAGAAATATATACATTTATCTAAACTCACGGAAGTGTACACTGAAAACTAATGACTTTTATTTTATGTAAATATCTCAATGTTAAAAACTGAAAAGAAGTATGAACTGAAGAAAATTTCCAAAGAGGAACTGTCCATATCTTAAGTATGAAAATAAACGTATGAAGCTTTCGACAACTCCAAAGGAACAACACTCATTTACAGTATTTAAAGAACTATAGACGTATATACATAAACATACCACAAAATACAACAGAGAACACATTCCCTAGATCGGGTGCAAAAATGCTAGCTATTTCATTTTATCATTCATACGAATATACTATCTGCATTCTCTGAGAAGACTGTATCTCTCATGAATTCACTGAGCCATTTATGTCTTACCTTGGGTTTGTAACCACTGATACTCATCTGTTAGATGACTAGTTAGAGTCCATTTAATTAGTTAGATGACTAGTTAGCCATAAATCAAGCTACTTGCTTCATTTGGGTACTTCATCCTTCTTAGCATTACTATAATCATGACATAGTCAGCTAAGTTAACCGGCCTACTCATCAAGTCGGGCCATGGGTCACTAATACTGGATGTGAAAAGAGTTCTCCAAAGCCAGCAGGATTTCTCTACAAGTCTTTCCAAACCTCAAGAGCCTTGCTTTGGCTGCCATGCACGAAAAGCAACGGCAGACTGAATTCACTTTCCATATGTCATTCAGTTGTTTTGGTCATACATAGGCCAAACTCCAAACAGTGCTGAATTTATTGGCAAAGGTTAAAACACTGGAAAATCATTACTGATTTGTTTGGGTGGGTCTGCATTTTAAAGGTGAAGTGTAACAAGTTCATGGGCCACAGCCACTTGGAAAGTACTTTGTGTCATTGCATACTTATTACTGGAACAAGGACCTAGCATCGCCCCTACATGGAGCTGTTTTCAAGTAAACCTTATGCTTCAGGATGATATCTCTGGGTCAAAGGATGAATTAGGTCTTCTGAAATAGTTCTAGTAGACCATCAACATCTGTGAACATCATAAGTTCACATCTGTAATTAAAATTTATAGTTCCGCAAAGAAACAGCTCAGAGGATGGTACTCTATCTTTTCTTTTTGGACAAAGAATGGTAAAAAATAAATAAATAAATAAATTGTTTTTAATCCAAAACTGTCTCAATAAATCTTATTGAAACATCAAAAATAGATGTATCATGTAGAGACGACAGGATTCTCTTCTACCATTTCATCAGAACAAATACCTCCAAGAGAGGCAACATTTTTTATTCTCCCATCTAACCACATTCACAGCAAATCCCTAAAATCCAAAGCCAAATCACACTCAAGTATTTTATGTGGCTTTCTGATTCAGATTATCTGTGAATTCAAAATGTGATTGATGAATTAAGGGCCTATGATGTTCCTTTAAAAACAAATCAAAAAAACCAACTTACTTTTATATTAAATTGAACTTCTAAGCATCTGTTACCTAAGTGCTATGTTAACTAACATTATAAGGGACTTTGGAGAAGTATAACGCACAGTAGCAACCCTTAAAGAGCTTATCATCGCATTACAAAGGCTAGTTAGACATTAAACAACTAGCTAAGTGAACTTGAACCATGTCCTAACTTTGCTGGGCCTCAGTTTCCTCACTTGTAAAACAAAGGAGTCAGAATAGATGCTGCTGAGGCCCCTTCAGGTCTCAAAGCCCACAGACCTTTTTTTTTTTTTTTAAAGATTTTATTTATTTATTCGACAGAGATAGAGACAGCCAGTGAGAGAGGGAACACAAGCAGGGGGAGTGGGAGAGGAAGCAGCAGGCTCATAGCGGAGGAGCCCGATGTGGGGCTCGATCCCATAATGCTGGGATCACGCCCTGAGCCGAAGGCAGATGCTTAACCGCTGTGCCACCCAGGCGCCCCTCAAAGCCCACAGACCTTTGGTATGATACCTATGAGACCCGCTCAGAAAACAGTGCGAGACAGCGCGCCATTGAGTCCAACGCACACGACGAGGAATCAGTACAATTGGTCAGAGCAGAGAGAGATCAATTTTGGGGTGGTAAAGGCTTTCTCGAAAAGCAGAAACTTCAGCTTGGACTTGAAGGATCAGTAAGATTTGAAGGAGTGGGGTCACCTTTTACTGAGAGTGCAGAGAGCTTTTGCAGGGTGAGTGGAAAGGTTCTTGAGGAGGGGCAGGGAGGATGAGGACTTTGCGTCTGACTCCGGAGATAACGGGAGTGTATGTTGGCAAGTGGTGGGGTTAAGGAGGGGAAGTAATGACTTGATGACATGATCCTATTAACCTGTAGATCAAATCACGTTGTACTTCTCAGAACCAGGCAGCAGCGTCCCATCTCTCCTAGATCAAGGCCAAAGTGCTTGCAGTGGTCCACGGGGCCCTGCATCATGTGCTCCTCCCCACTCCCATTCACTCCCCTTACTTCTCACTGCTCTCCTCTACCAGCTTTCTCAGACCTTTCCTCAAACACCCAACAAGCTTCAGGCTTTTACACTTGCTTTTCCTCTGCCTGGACAGCCACCTCTTCTTGTACTTGCTTGAAAGTCACTTTCTCAGTAAAGCCTTTCCTATCATCATATTTTAAATTGCAGCCCACTCCTTCCATGCACACAAAGACATACAGACTCATTTTCTCTCTCACCTGCGTGCACATGCACACACACATCCCCCTCCCTATTTCCCTTCCCTGCTTTATTTTTCCCATAACACCTATCACATTCTACCATACTATACCTTTTATTCCGTAAACCGTGTCTCCATCTGCGACCCCTTCTCCCTCCCCCGAGAGAATGTAAACCCATGAGGGCAGGATTTGTGTCTGCTTTATTCATTGTTGTAGTTCCACCGTCTAGAGAGTCTAGAACAATGTCTGGCCTAAAACAAGACCCTCGTGAATGAATGCATGAATATAATGAAAAGGGTGTGAGGCCAATTAATGTCACAGGTCGAACTGTAAGCAGGAGAGCCTAGAGGTCATTATACTCCGCGTGAGGTTATGACAGCCCAAACTAAAGGAGGGCCATGGGGAGAGAGAGACCACCCTGAGAAGTAACCACCAGAGGGGACCGTGAATGAATCCAATATCCAGGCGTGGGTATAAAGGGAAGATATTCACCATGGGAGTTAGGAGAATGTTCAAGGGCAAAAGAGGACCTGGAAGTGCACTGAAAATAAAATGATGCCTAGTTTTATAAACAAATACCAGTCAGATTTAACTTCAGCTGTTTCCAAACATAACTGATTACAATTTTCTTCCTGCTTCCATTTCTGAGAGAAGCTGAAAGGAAACTAAAAAAGCAGGAAGTGGAAAACGTACAGCATGCCATGTTTTCCTTTTAAGGCAACCTCAGCCTGAATGGCAGGGCAAAACCTCACACGCATTGCGCGACTGGTTCTCCATCAGCTCTCAGGGACACAAAATAGAACACAGGAAAGACGGGTCCTGTGCTTCTGCTTTGTTTTTCTCATTTTGCTTTTTTCTTCGCTTCATTATGTTTTCTTCTCCAAAAACAGCAGTCAACGCAGATGACAATACATCTTTCTAACATCAGCCTTGGTGTAATTAAACATATTGAAAATGGAAAAAGAAAGAGGGTTTGCGGCATAGCTTTTCCCAGTCTCTGCAGATGTTGAGACTTGACTAGAGTCACAGTAAGAAAATACTATATATGTGAAGCTAATATCTTATTCCTGTATTTCTTAGGAAATTATTAAAACATGATACGTTAACATTGTCATCCAATTTTATTTGCAATCATATGGTATACCTTCCGGAGAAAAAAACGTGGATGGCTCTCTTTCTCATCTGATGATAGCTCAAGCATAGTTGAAAAGGTACACGAGGTGGTATGTACTTAGGAGATGAGCTTTAAGACAGTCCTACACGTCTGCTAACTCAAATTTTACTATTATCTCTTTAGAGATTCAGGATTTTTTCCCAGAGGCATTTGCATAATTAAGTTTGCTTTTATATTTGTTTTTCTGCCTTTCAAATACATACCCTAGATCAGCCCTAAGCCAATGGTTGTCAAGTGGGGGTGATTCTGGCCCCCAGAGTACATTTGGCAACATCTAGAGACATTTTAGTTGTGGCAACCGTGGAGGGGGCGCTACACACATCCAGTAGATAGAGGCCAGGGGTGCTGCTAGACAGCCTACAAACACACGGAACAGCCACACCACAAAAAATGATCTGATCCAAAATGTCAGAGTGCTGAGGATGAGAAACCGTGCCCTATATTAACTCAGAAATCACCAAATTATGATAAAGTAATAACCTCTTTAGTCTAAGTGTGTCCTTCACAGAGGCTTAAGTAGAAAAGTCAAAACCTGCAACTTGCATGGTTTAAAAATGCAGTCAGGCCCTGCTTTGGAACATTCTGTCCCTATTGGTCATGCTAATTAGGAACATTTAGATTAAATCTCCAGATAAGCATTAAAAGGATGTTCTATGCTTTCTTCTGTTTCTGGACAGGAATTCAGGGAAATTCATAATCACGGAATCAGGGAACACCAAAGCTAACAGAGACCTTAGAGGTTATTATGACAAACACTCTCATCTTACCAGCGTGGGTGGAAGAGTGGGATGGGGGTGATACCGAGTGAGGTCAGGGGACTAGCTTCCTGGTCCATAACTGGTTAGTTTTACAGTTGGGACTAGAACTCACCCCGTCCCCCAGGTCTGTGCTCCTTCTACTTCAATCAGAAGCAGATGTGGAAAACCGAGCCCAAGAAGGTCACAGAGAAATCCTTGGACTAAAGTCTACCTCTTGATTTCAACCTCAAAGGCATGAAGCTAATAAGGAGATGTGTGGCACGCCGTGCTCTCTACCCTCGGGAGCGGCAAACCCCCAAGCCGGCGGCGAGTCAACACCAGCTCTGGCTGCAGACCTCTCGTGAGGCCCAGCCGGCCGTAGCCAGGACCTCTCAAGGGGGCCCGTGAAAAGAGGAAAGAACAGTCTCAACGGTTGGCAGGTACATTTCTGAGGCCAATTCTCTGAGAAAGTCCTCCAAAAAAATGAAGATCTAGAAATGCTTGAAAAACAAGTGGCATAGGATGGCCCCCCTCCTCTTTCTCCACCCACTTCAGGGGCAGTTGTGCCCTCCCCACATCCTCCAGATGCTTCCCATGACTTCCCAGCACCAACCACATCATAAGAAAGAAGAAAACACACAACTGCACTGGGATTTGCAACTTCTCTCCCCAGGGTCTCCAGTCCAGGCCCTGGTGGCTTGTCAAAGAACCTTGGGTCTCTTTCTGGCTCTCCGTTCCCGCTCTGCTCATGGTGCCTCCGTTGGCCCTCCCACTGATGACATCCCTCCCAGAGGCCTTGCCAGTCAGCCTGCCCCTTTCCAGCTGCTGCCACCTGGCCTTTCCCCACAGAACCGACTGCAGAACAGGAAGCAGATCCGTCACTTCCTCATTTCCAGATGGTGCTGGGACAAGTACACATCCCCCTTTCATTTTCACAGGGCTTTATGACTAGTTACTTTTAGAGAAACTGACAAGAACAGAAGCAACAAACCTTCCTGTGTGGTATTAGTGAATCCTCTCAGCCGCTGTTTATTAAGCATCTAGTATGTGCCCAGCCTTGTGTTAGATGTTATTCTCACATTTTCTCTAAACCTTTTAACAACCCCAGAGGGTAGGTATTTTACTTCCATTCTAAAGGTGAAGGAACCAAGGACTAGAATGATTTCAGGCCACCACAGAGCCAGTAAGTCAAATTTGAAGACATTTTCCTCTAAGCTACCTCTTCTTCAACATGACGTAGATGAGTCTAGACAGGCCTGGCTCACAGCTCCATCCTTAGATCTTCCTCATCATGTTCACTTGAACATGCCTTCTCACGTTTTGCGCCTAGAGGCAGGGTTCATCAACCCTCCCGTGAGACGCCCAGGTCTCTGCCTCCCTGTCCGCCCCATCTGCCTAGCCCCTTCCATGTAGCCACAGTGGTGTTCTCCACCTGCCACCTTAGCTCCATCTAGGCCCAGCGGCTAACAGCTGGATTGTGGTTTTCTGGAGCAACCACCACTAGTACGTGGGGTCTCAGACTATCCCACTGTCCCATGCAGGGTCTAGGTGGGAAGAGACGGAGTCTCAGGGCCCGACTGGGCATCAAGCTGTAGATTCGCTGGACCACCCTACTATCACCTTAGCTGGCCTGTGACAGTACCGAGCCCAACCCTGACCCTCACTACCTCTGGAAGCCCTAGTTTCTACTGGCACTACATCCCAGGGCTAGAGACTAGCTCAGGGGTCCTTCACCTCCACAACCTCCATACCCACAGATAATAAAGACTGCGTCTACCCCTAGAATCAGATGTCGAGCTCCATGCTGCTCCCTTAAAGACTCCCTCTCCCTGTGCTCCCCTCCCCGCCCCCACACCTCCTTTGCTTGTTAGCATAACCTTCTTTTGACCTCATTTTGAGCTAGTGTCTGAGGCATGGTGAGGGCCTGTTGGCCAGCTTCCATTCCTGGTTCGGACTCAGGCTAATTCATTCTTCTGACAGGGGAACATACCAAAAACCAAACACCTTGGGCCACAAGTCTACCCACTCCCTAGATCCCAGTAATTTAGAAAGACTTATAGAGGCGCTTTTAGTCTAATAATAGAATAAGGAGTCCACACCAGGAGTCACCAGACTCTGGGGGGATTCATTATCCATTCAAGAAATAATTACTGAGTAGCTCCTATGTAGCCAGCGGTAGCCCTGGTGTGGGTTCTGGGGATCAGCAGTGAACCAGGCAGCTGAGGTTCCTCCTCTCAAATAACTCATACTCTGTTGCAGGGAGACAGGCAATAAATACATAAACAAATGAGAAAACAACCACTGGTGATAAGCCCCATGCAGAAAAGTAAAATAGGGTAATGTGATAAAGAGAGAATGGTGTAGTCAGAGAGGTCTCCTCTGTGGGTGATCTTAAGCTGAGAGCTGAATGACAAGAAGAAATGCAGGCAAAGGTCCTGGGTTGGTAACAGAAAAAATGTCAGTGTTGTTGTTTTAAATAACTTTTCATTTTCGAATAGCGTATTTGTTTGCCAGGGTTGCTGGAACAAATACCACAGACGGAGTGGCTTAAACAATAGAAATGTAATTTCTCTCAGGTCTGGAGGCTGGAAGTCCAAGATCAACGTGATCAAGGGCTGGGTTCTTCTGAGGCTTCTGTCCTTGGCTTACAGATGGCTCTTCTCGTGCCGTCTTTTCGTATGGTTGTTCCTTTGTACCTGTGTATCCCCGGTGTCTCTTCCTTTCCTCATAAGAACACTAGTCATATTGCTTTAGGGCCCTACCATAATGGCCTCATTTTAACTTAATCGTCTCTTCAATGACCTTATCTCCAAATCTGGTTATATTCTGAGGAACTGGGGATTGGGACTTCAACACAGGAATTGTGGGGAAGGGAGGAGGGGGACAATTAAGTCCATAGTGAAGCTTTAAGTTTATAGAAAAGTTGCAAAGAGAGTACAGAGAGTTTTCATATACCCTACACTCAGTGCCCTCTGTTGCTAACATATCAGTATGGCACATTTATCACACCTAATTACGAACTGATATTGACATACTACCATTGACTAGAATTAACACTTTATTCAGATTTCCTTACTTTTTATCTAACGTCATTTTTCTGTTCCAAGATCCCATCCAGGATACCACACTCCATTTAGTCATTATGTCTCCTTAGGCTCCTCTGGCTGTGGTAGTTTCTTGAACTCTCCTTGTGTTTGAAAACCAGTTTGGAGAGAACTGTTTGGGGAGGACTAACCAGCTTACAGAATGCCTCTCACTTGGGATTTGTTCTGATGGTGTTCTCATGGCTATTCTGGTGTTATGCGTTTCAGGGAGGAAGCCCCCAGAAGTGCCCTTCTCAACACATCATATCAAAGGTACATGATATCAACATGATTTACCACTGTTGACACAAACTTGGTCATCTGAGGCAGTGTTTGCCAGATTTCCTCCCTGTAAAGTCACTTTTTTCCCCTCCTTTCCTTATTTTCTTCTTCAGGTGGAGTCACTATGTGACTGTGAGAGCACATTCAGGGGTGGGAAGTCGTGCTCCACCTCTCTGATGACAGAGCCATCTACATAAATTACTTGAATTTCCTCTGTGTGGGAGATTTGCCTTTCTCTCCATTTATTTATTTATTCAATAATTTATTTATATCAGTATGGACTCATGGATGTCTATTTATACTTCGGGTTATAATCCAACGCTACTTTATTTATTTTGTTGCTCAGATTGTTTCAGTGTTTGCCACTGAGAGCTCCTTCAGTTGGCTCCTGTGTCCCCTTGGCATTCTCCTATTACGGGGGGGGGGGTGATCAATTCCTTACTTTTTGCCATTGTAAGATTCTCCAGGCTCATCTTCTATACTTCCTGCTCCAGCCCTACAATCAGCCATTTCTTCAAGAAGCCCAGGATCCTTGTACTGGAGAATGGTACAAGAAGCCAAGATCTGGGCACTAGAAGTGTTCATTGTTCCTGGGATGTCATCTCTAGGCCCTCTAACTGACTGAGCAAAGGAGTATACCTGTGAATAGTAACCTGTGTATACTCACACTTATAAATATTTCTGTTTGATAAGGAAATGTTTCTATTTGTATCCAAGTGCGACTATATTAAGTTAAACGCCAGTTCATACTAATGTCTCCAGTTCTAGTCTATTATCTTAAGGATCATTCTAGCCTTCCGTCCCTGCTTCACTATAATACCCACTTCAACAGTCAGAAACCTGCCTCCCACAATCCACCATCCATTTACTTCGTTGTTCAATTTCAATATCTGCTATAGTTGTTTTGGTATTGTTAATCCGTTACCTTCCATAGGAAAAAACTATCGGTTAGAGAACAGTGCTTATGTACAGCTCCTTTTGCCTGGAGTTTTGCAGGCCTTACTCATTTCTAAAGCTACACATTTATCCTCCACTCTTTTCAATGAGGCTACTTCAAATATTTGTGATAGATTCTTCTGTCAAAATTTGCATTCTATCCAGTATCTTCTGACTCCCTACATATATTTTTTAAAAATTTGTATACAGTAAGTTTCACTCTCTGTGCTGTAAAGTTCAATCAGTTTTGACAAATGCAGTGTCATGTATTCATCACAATAGTATCATATAGAATAGTTTCCCCACCCCAAAAAATCCCTGGTGTTTCACCTACTCCACCCTCCCTTCTCCTCAAATACTTGGCAACCACTGTTCTATCTCTATATTTTGCCTTTTACAGAAGGTCACAAAAATAGAATCATACAATATATAGCCTTTTCAGCAGCATGAACACCGATGTTTTTAGAGAGAGGTGATGGCCAACAGTGTTCAATGTTGCTGAGTGGTAAATAAATACAGAAGAGCGACAGGTATTAGCATAGTATAGGCTAGGTCTAGAAGGTTCCAGCAAAAGAGCTGAACTTACTGACTGCTATTTTAGTTCTCAAGGTAAGTGACTCAAACATGAGAAGAGGACTGTAACACCAGACTCCAGAGAAGGGAAATCTTACCACGGAGCAGAGCTCTGGAGAAGAAAACATCACATCTCAAAGATCCTCAAGTCAGAAAGTACATCACATGTTGGGGTGAGAGGCAGAAGGATGGGCCAGTACTTTGCAACAGTGTAAGTTTCATAGCACAGAATAAAAGGTCAGTGCTTTTAGATGGACTTGAACTATTTGAGCTAAAATGGATTGTGATCAACAGTGAAACATGCCCAATTAACTTGGGAATCACTTAAACCAGCTGTCTGGGTCATTTCGCTAAGAGGCCCCAAAAGAAGAATGCATATGTACAAGGATTAAGATTCTGTGCTCTCTAGAAATCACCATGAATAGGTAGGTGTCCACCGAAAGCCTCATTTAGGGGCAGGACACACACGACCATATTCGCCCTGGCTTGTGGGGAATTAGCTAGAATTCCACCACATGCTACAGATGCCAAGGAGTATTCAGGAAACAAACAAAAAACACCAAAAGGTGCAACAAGATTTCCACTGAGACCCTTATAACAATTTCTTTCTGTAAATTTTGGTATATAAGCTCTTAAAGACTGGCCATGCAAATAGACCAGAACTCTTTGCTGTCTCTAATATGATACCTCCTCATACTCTTCTCAGTCTCTTTCCTACTGGCGTCCCAAGTTCACTGGTAGACTATCAGCACCAATCATGTTGTTTCTACTAAAAGCAATGTCAGGATGGGCAGAGCAGCAGATCAACACATACTTTCCACCATCCATGGCTCTCATTTTTCCCCGATAGATGGCTAGGTACAAACTGCTTTTTCTGATTTTGGTCACAGACACTATTATCACTTGTCATCAGGGTGTATCACATGTACGAGTCATTTGTTTATTTTCTTGGTTGACCTTCCTCTCCTTCTATTGTGTCTCCTTGCACTGAGTATCAAAGTTCCTTAGTGTACATCAGGGCCAGGCATACTTGCCAAGATCCAAGGAGAAAACATCTTGGAAGGAAGCCGAGAAAATGGTATATCCACTGAATTTCTACTTCTTTTTATAACTACTTTTAGTCATTATCAGTGGATTAAACACACACACACACACACACACACACACACACAACTGATTAGTTCTGGTTGTTATTCATTATTCTCCCACTTCTTGTTTCTAAAAAATCTGCATTACAAACAACCCTCCAGGATCTTATTCCAATCAACCTATCTCAAGGCTTACAATTAATATTCCTAATACAACCACTACGCCACTCGACTTTTTTTTTTTTTAAAGCAACAAAAACCAATGCCAGTGAATCAGGAATCTCCACGAAAAGAGGGCCAAAGAGGTTAACCGGAGAGTGAATTTGACACTGCAAAGCAAGAACCTCCCCTGTGTTTCTCTGCTCCCTAAAGCCAGTGGTTTGGGTCAACACAGGAAAGGCAGTAAACACACAGTAAACTCTACCCACAAAGCAGCCATCAGCAATTTGCCTGGTGGGGTCGGATAGCATGTGGCTGATAGGTCTCGGGAGAGGAGGAACAAACAGCCGTGATGGATTAAGTGATTGCTATTGGCTGTGTGCTTGCCCTGCATATTTCACCGTGGACAGTAATCAATTACCAGAGACCAGTAATGATACCAATCAAATGCACTTAGCACTTCTGCACTATGAACCTGAGGGCTGCCGACCTGCCAGTTTGAAAAGGCTTAAGGCTGTGTGAGAAGTGATATGTGAGGTAGCCACTGGGAAGCCTTTAGATCGGGGGGAGAGCAGGCTCCTCTCCCTCCACATTAAAAAGATAAATGGAGAAATTAGCCACTCACCTGCCCTACATTAAGGTTTCTTTTAAAACAAGCAATATTCTCCCGCTCCCCCTCTCCCAGGGGGATGACCGTTTATAGATATTTTGACATCATTTGAAGTCTCCTGGTCAGCAGTTTCCTGTGAGCAAACAGCCTCAAAGAAAATGACCGAACAGAAACTGTGGTAAAGCAGAAGACGGCCAACCGATTGCTTCTGAATACCACCAGTCACCATAGAGTTCTGTTGCTATGATGTCACTCCTGTCTTTTTGTTCTGTGGTGGGAACGCCATGCATCATCCCTAGAGGTCCACAATGCCCTAGTCTAGAATGCTGTTCTTTATGGTGTCCGTGAGAAGTTGAAAAAGAAATGAGTCTGCCTATGTCTCTAGATGTCAAAATATCAGTCAGTTCCCCTCTTCTTGCGGTTGGGCACCCTATTTTCTTCCTTCACAATCGTCTTCATTTTTACTAGGGCGGCTCCCAGGAAGGAGCACAGAGCTTGAGTTTGCAGAGTCTTTGCGAACCCTCACTGGACTGCTGGTGCCCTCTCTTCTGTCACCTGTTTGTTCAGTGCCAGTCTTTACGGAAACAGGGGACCGTCCCACAATGACTACTTTGACGGACATTTTGCCTTAACGATAATGATAACTAATGAAAAGGGAGGGGGGAGCCCCAGAAGAGTTGTCCCACACTTAATTCTTGAGGTTTATTTTTGCTGTGTTTTAACAGTTTTTCCAGACATACATAAATTCCCTTTTCATGAGCTGGAGAACAGAAAAGACCAAGCCCATGAAAGGCTTCCAATAAACTGTTGTTCACAAATCACTTCAGTTCTTTAGCTGTCCTGGCTTCACTTACACAAAACAGGGACAGGAAAGGGCAAAAGAGAGAGCATTTGAGGGTGGTGGGAAGAGTCGCTATCTTAAATGGGGTGGTGGTTACACGACCGTATACATTCGTCAAAGTTCAAACTGTATGCTTAAGATTGGTGCGTTTGTTGTATGTACACTTTATCTCAATAAAATTGAGTTAAAAACTCCTGACTAACAAGCAACTCCCAACTAACAAGACAGATCCTCAGATGGGGAAGTGAGGTAAACATGTCCTATCTCACCACTGTGAAATGGGGCGGTATTTGCCAATACCACACATTGCGAGAGTCACCCCGCTCTGCCTACCGAGCGCCACGGCACAGTCGGGGGGGGGGGGG
>NW_024423453.1:30525887-30544343 GCF_017311325.1 Ursus maritimus
GGGGGGGGGGGGCTCACCGTTCGACCCTGCCGCCTCTCGAAGGCAGCTGCTCTGTACGGATTTACTAAATTGCAAGCTGCCTCAGTTGGCAGAACTGCCCCCCTTCCCAAGGATTTATGAGCTCCGCCCATCCAAGAGCACAACCCAGAGCAGGGCTCCGGACCCGAAAGAAGCAAAAATTTTAGCCAAGGACACAAATCTCCCAGAACCACCAGAGGGGCTGCCCTCCAGTGAAAGAACGTTCTGAATGGATTCATTCATGTCCCATTATCAAGACTGTTCCTAATAATATGTGCCACCTTATCGATGCCACAAGGGCATTGTGAGAATTAATGAAATAATGAGGCCTCTGGAGTAATTTCCCAGGGATAATGCCAGGAGAATCAGAACCACCCGCTTCCCCCAGGCTCACATTTTAGGACGAAATACTTCTTCCTTTTCTTTTTTTTTTTTTTGGAAGATTTTATTTATTTATTTGACAGAGAGAGAGAGGGAGCAAGTGAGCACAAGCAGGGGGAGCAGCAGGGGGAGAGGGAGAAGCAGACCCTCTGCTGAGAAGGGAGCCCGGAGTGGGGCTCGATCCTAGGACACTGAGATCATGACCTGAGCCGAAGGCCAGGTGCCCCAGGACGAAATACTTCTGATGGCTTTAGCTGTCTTCTCCTTGCTCTTTGGTTTCTCTATTATGCAAACCGGGACAAAGATTTTGTTGAACTTGTCACCAAAAGTATGTAACTTTTCAGCTGCACTCTCTCCAGTTCGGGATGTTATTACACGTCTGTGAGTCATGGGCCCCCACAGGATGCACTATGAAACCCAGAAATTCTGCCCAGTCCCTATCCCACCAGCATCACCAAGGGATCCGTGGTAAGCTTCCTCCTGCTAAAAAGAGAGCACACTCTGATTGTCTTTCTACCCAGGTGCCTTGTTCTGGATATTCTTTCTTCTCAGAAAGACAATGGCGATGCCACGGCCCTTAGAGGACTGGAGAAGAGCAGGGAAGGGGTGAACATGTTAGCACTGTGAGCCGCAAGCCTGGTTTTTTCACAGTTTTGTTTATCTAGCCCCTGCCCTTAACATCACTGCTCCCTCCCTACTCTTTCACACTTTTCAGAATCCAAAACACTGTTGACCACAACTGCTACAGTTCTATGAGTAACCAACCTCACTACAAAGATATCTTAATATTTACTCACCTTGACAGACCTAAAAACCACATGTAATCAAATCTAACGCTTAGGAGTCACATGTGCTAAAAAGATAACTATAGTAAGAATTGTTACTAATGTAAAATGTAATACTAAGATAATATTAAAATCAGTTAACACATATTTACAACATAAATCTTGCCCTTGAAAATAGTATTATTGGAGGTTTAAAATATAAGGGTTTGGGGTGCCTGGGTGGCTCAGTCAGTTAAGCGTCTGACCTTCGGCTCAGGTCATGAACCCGGGGTCCTGGGATCCAGGCCTGCATCGGGCTCTCTGCTCGGCGGGGAGCCTGCTTCTCCCTCTCCATCCGCCCCTCTCTCTGTATCTCTTGCTTGTGCTCTCTCTCTTGCTCTCTCTCTCTCTCAAATAAATAAAATCTTTTAAAAAATTAAAAAATAAAAAGAAATAAAATGTAAGGGCTTATGTCTGGATTCTCAGTTGTTTCATGAGCCTATCCTTGCACCAACAGTGTATCTTCTTGAATACTCTGGCTTTATAGTACATTTTAAAATACTAAATGGATACTATCTATTCACCTTTTCCAAAACGGTTTTAGCTATTACAGGTCCATTGCATTTCCTTATAAAGTTGAGGGCCAGCTTGTCAATTTCTACAAAAAATCCAGCTGGGATTTTCATATAGGGATTGCACTGAATTTAGAGATCAATTTGGGGAGAATTGCCATCTTGACAATATTTAGTTTTCCAATAATGAACTGGAATGTCTCTCCATTTATTAAGATCTTAAATTTCTTTTAGCCATATTTGATAGTTTCCAGTGTACAAGTCTTATACCTCTAATAACTTTATCTCTAACACTTTCCTTTTTTGGATACTGGTGGGAACTGTATCACTTAATTTAATCTTCAGATCGTTTATTGCTTATAACAGAAACAGAATGTTTTTGTATATTAATCTCATACCCTGCCACCTTGTTGAACTCATTTATTCTAATAGTGTGTGTGTGTGTTTGTGTGTGTGTGTATTCCTTGGGATTTTCTATGTACACTGATAAAGTCATCTGCAAATAAACTTTCTCATTCTTGATGTTTTTATTTTACTTTTGCCTTGTGCCACTGTCTAGAACTTCTGGTATAATATTGAACAGAAATGGCAAGAGCAAACATCCTTGCCTTATCCCTGCCTTAGTGGGAAAGCATCTTATCTTTCACGATTAGGTATGGTGTCAGCTATAGGTGTTTTTTTTTAAATTTTATTTATTTATTTGAGAGAGAGAGAGATCATGAGCAGGGGGGAAGGGTAGAGGGAGAAGCAGACTCCCCGCTGAGCAGGGAGCCCGATGTAGGACTTGATCCCAGAACCCTGGGATCAAGACCTGAGCCGAAGGCAGACGCTTAACCGATTGAGCCACCCAGGCGCCCCCAGCTAAAGGGTTTTTGTAGATGCCCTTTATCAGGTTGAGGAAGCTCTCTGCTATTCCTAGCTTGTTGAGAGTGCTTATAATGGATGAATGCTGGAGTTTGTCATATGCTTTTTCAGCATCTGTTGAAGTAAAAGTGTGGTTTTGTCTTTTATTCTATTAATGTGGTATATTAATTAATTTTCAGGCTTAAAACAACCTTACCTTAATGGGACACTTAGTTTCTACTGACTGCTTTTATTCTTGAGTATGGGTCACACTCTTCTTTCTTTGTACATCCCATAATATTTTGTTTAAAATGGACATTAAGGGTGGATATATTGTAGTAATTCTGGGTTGTAATATCCGCCCCCCCCCCCAAGGTGGTGATTGTTTCTGTTTCTGTTCATTTCTTTAGCTGTTTAGTAATTTGCCTGGATGAATTCTGTGAAATCTATGTCCCCTGCAGTGTGAAGTCACTGGTGACTCTTCTCAGTTTTGTTTTCTAGTTCTCGTTTTTGTTTTTAATCCTGGTTTTCTAGTTGTCACCTCTGTGTCTACACAGCTAAATGGTGGGTCAGTGATTTGACAGAGACTCTGATCAAACATCTCAGGCCAGGGAAACTTCTATTCTCAGCTGATGGACCTGCTTGTGGGTAGAGGAGCCCACTCCAAGTTCAGGCCATCTTCAAGTGGGTCTCAGCTTTTGCTCTCCACTGGGCCCTTTCATGTTTCCTCTATGCATGGGACTCGGCCTCAGGATCAGCCACGAGTGTGTGGATAGCTTGGGCCCTCTGTTGTCTGCTGCCTCTGTGAACAGTCTCATCCAGAAGTATGCTTACCCCAAGTATGCCTGCAACCTCAGAATAAAAGAGCCAATAGCCTCTCCGATCACCTGCCACCGAGGTCATTATGCCCACTAACAGAGCCACTGGGCATGAGCACTGCCCACCATTCCAGATCAAGCGAGTTCTCAACAGCAGCAGCAATTGGCCAGTCCTTATGACCTGTGGTCTCCTAACCCCCCAAATCTCCCTGACAACTGAGCTGGGCAAGGGATGGGTGCAGCCCCAGGCAAGAATCCCACCAACTCCCACTCTTCGCAACAGAAATTCAGCAGATTTTCTAGTATAAACATTTCTCAGATTGTTTCATGCCTTTATTCAATTTCCAGAGCACTGAAATGATTGTTTTTGTTCATTTTGTCCAACTTTATATTTGCTTTTTTAAAGAGAGGGTTTGTTGACCTCCTTACTTGGCCATAGCCAGAAGTCCCGCCCCAAGATTTATTTTTAAATGCTGTGGATACTACACAGAAACTTGGCACTCCAGATTATTTATATCCCATCCAATATGACTTTTTGTAGCGTCGAATGTTATATAGTTCTTTTAGGTCTGATAAAACATTTATCTTTTCAAGTGAATAAGGCCCAACTTGACACTGTGGAACAAAACGCAATTAATAAAGATTTAAGTCAAGTGACTTGGAGGCCCAGTTCTGGAAATACAGCAGGAAATCAGTAAATGACCTTTGATTCACAGACGTGGATCACCACCCATATTGTGAGGAAAAATGTGCTTATTTCCTCCCATTTTTATGATATTTCTACCCATTATGCTTCACCAACCATCTATACCAAAAGCCATACAGAGAATATAATGAAAGATCATTAAAAAAAAAAAAAAAACAACTCTCCCCTAAAAACATCCAATCATAGCTACACTTTACTTTTTCACATGATCTTCCTCTTCAAAGTCACAGTGGGTTTTCCAGTTAATCTCAAGCAAGTATCTGATTGATATGTTGTTAATGTTAAACAGCAATATCATTTGATTAATATATTAAAACTGTTCATGGTCATCTTCATTTACCTCAATAAAGACTGTTCATTACTTTCAATGGCTCTTTATTGCTCTATGTCTGAAATTATGAGACAAAAAAAGCCTGCAAAGCAGTAGGAGTTCCGTAACCTCTACCCACCTATCTCTGAAGGAAACACACACACACACACACACACACACACACACACACACACACACATCACAGCACATCCTATGGCATGATTCAACCCGGGAATAAAAAGAGCTTTGCCAACATCAACAAAAACGCACCAAAGCTGGTGAAGTTGAACTCAATACCAGCCCCGTAAGGGAACATAAACATATTTGCCTGAGATCAGGTAACAAATTGGTATAACCAGAAAAATAGACCAGAAGGCTCGTCCTTTAATCCCATATCCTAGTCTCCTTCTACTTACATCAAAACCAAACTATAGGGCCAGTTACCCAAAGCTTTATCCTGGCCTCACTTCTGCTTGCAAGTTTTCTTCCTAAAACAGAATGGTGGTGTGGAGGAGGGCAGAGATTGCTTCACTGATCCAGCTGTGTTAACAGTGCCCTCGATGGAAAAAGAACAAAGAATTAAAAGATTTGGCCATCTTTTCCTTCAAATGCAATGCAAGTATGATCAGAAAACCAAATCTCAAATAAACTAACAGAACACAGATTGATTTTGCTGTTTCAGCCCAGAATGGAATAGATGTGTGTTAAATTTGCAACATACCACTCCAATTTTCTCCATGAGCAGTTGCAGTTTTAGCTACCATCAGTTCTTACCATGTTAAAACACATTTTCCAAGCCTCTTCTCGATAATGAAACCTCTCTAAAGGTTCCAAATTGCTTTCTCATGGGGGATGTTATCCCATACATCCTGATAACTGTTATAATACTCATTTGAGGAAGGTAGGGAGCAGGCATTATATTTCCAGTGAGAGGAAGGCCAAGAGCTTAAAAGGTGCACCCAAGAGGTCTCAGAGTTCCAGAGTAGCAAAGTGACAAGTCAAAGTTGCTGATGTTGGTACAGAGCTGTGTCTAAAAAACTGAGCTGACTCCCTCCTGGGTCATCATCCCTTTATGTAAGAAATGGATCAAAATTACAAGTGGAAAAAAAAAACTGGACAAATACTCTCACCTGTCTGCACATCAGTACACATGTACACCTTGATTTATCAGAGGTTTTGTTTTGTATGTTAACTAATTCCCAGTTTATCCAGATGATTCTATGAAAACCACAACGAGTCTTTCCCCATGTACCAGAACTTACTTGGATAATGAAATTTATGTTTGCCTTACAAAAGTTTATCACTATTGAATCATATCCTTGACTTAACAGATATAGTGGTCTATACTGGGAGACTTTCCTTTTCAAAAAAAACCCAACAAAACTAGATTCATATCTGGACTACCATGGCTTTCTCACAACAACATGGAAAGATGAAAATCATGCAAATAAACTCTCTTGTTTTTTCTTTACCTGAAATCTGTTCTGTTTAACTTAAAATTACATTTGGAATAAGTTTAAAATCTGAAGAATTATTCCAGTTGAGGCCTGAAGTGGGAAAACGTACATAGAAGTAGAAGCAGAAAACACAAATCATGACTTGTAATAAGTCACACTGGGAAAGAGTGAGACCAGTCAACTTCCTATCAAATTTATTTTCATGACACATTCATAAATATTCAGGAGACAGTAATGACTTCAAATTCCACCAGACTATGGGTTCTAAATACTAGACAAAAAAAATCAGAAGACCCAAGACTTGTTGTCATTATCATAAATTACTTATTCAGTAGCAATCTAGTCCTAACACTGTGTTATTACATGGCTGTCCTTAAGGAGCTTACACTCTGGAGTAGATATGATATTCACACAACACGGAAATCCCAAATAACGTGAACACAGTTCTAAGTATCCCTTGATTTGTTTATTAGGTATACTCAAGCCAACTTGGCAAAGACGAAACTTGTATGCATTAGAATTCATTTTCCAATTACACAGCCTCCCTTGTCCCACAGAAGTCCCCGTGGTCATCATCTAGCAGCTGTACCAGTCCCTGAGCAAGCGCAGGCAGAGTTGGCTGAAGACGCTCCCATACAGCAGGAGAGCAGAGCAGGGTCAAAGCACCCAGCTCTCAGGCTGGACTACAGATCCAGGTGTCCAGGAGCCTGAGCCTTTACTAACACAATTTGGCTGATGCTTCAATGGACCCACCCTTTCTCAAAATTCCTCTCTGCAAACTTAAATGAAGACTTAGGGTTCTAGAATTGGAAGGAACTTCACATGGGAGTCCACAGGGGTTAGGAAGTTTCTACTGGTGCTGACATCAGGACTTGACCTCCTGCCCCCAGACCCGTTCTGCTTTTACCCCATCACACTACACTGGGGTACATCTGGAAGTAACATTAGCATTGTTTCTTTGGGATCCTGGATTAGGTCTGGTTGCCTAGAGGAAAATTCTAGATGGAGCTTCTAGAGTTTTAGATATCCTGGGAGGGAAGTATCAGTGAAAGGGAAATACAGGACACACTTGGGTATAAAGGAGAAGAAGAACTAAATGGTGTTGAGGGGATAGGGAATGGGTTGTGGGGGCAGTGTAGGAAAGAGCAGCGGAAACAAGAATTCTGGGATGGCTAGGGCCAAGGAACTGATGCCTGTAAGGCCAACGCGACTCAGCTCAAGTAGCTTAGGAGGCCTACAAGAAAGACAGGGCCCTAGCTCTCTGGCCTTCCCTCGGAGGGTTAACACCAGGCAGTGCGCTTTGTTGCTCCTCATTTCAAAGTGGGGATAATAACATTTTACCAGTGACATCTTTCAAAGGGAACTGAACTACTAAAGTGTGCCCCCACAGGAGCCTTGAAAGAGCACCAGATTCAAGTCCTAGCATGGCCACACACTGGCTCTGTGTCTGCGGAAACATCCAGAAGCATCTTCCAAGCTCAATTTCCATATCTATAGCAATATGGGATTGGCTTCTTGAATTAAGTCTGTCCCAGCTACCAGCTATATGATTTCCATACGCGAGGTGCTTTAAGTTCCCCAAGGAAAGTTTTTGTATAAATTAAAAATGGCTTTAAGAGCTCTGTCAACCCAAGCATTCTCCCCTCCATGCTCTCCTCCTTAGCACAAGCAAGAGAGTCACTTAAAAAGCATTGTAAGCTCCAGGTAATGGGCAGAAGAGAAGGGAGCAACTGTAAATGGGCTCTTTAGAGGAAAGCCCCACCAAGCCATTAATGCTTTGCACAAGACAGAATATGGATTGGAGTGTTTATTTCAGAAGCCTTTCTGAACACCGTACCTGGCTATTTAAATTCACAAGGCATTTGTTGCCGCATTTCATTCCTTATTAACAATGGCACAGAAGCCAGGGTACACCGACAGTTTTCTCAGTGTCCCAGAATATTGGGGGAGGGGGTGTGACTCAATAGCAGTTCCTCCATTTACGGATGTGGCACTCACGGACGAGCCCCACCTCCCCACCCAAGCCCCCACCTCCCCGCAGTATTTTAAACTAGAAACTGTTAGTTACATCAAGAACGTGTAACTCCCAAATCCACACGGACACCCTGTCAATTTTAAAGGCATCGTATCTTGTTCCTTCACGTCTTTGAAGCTCATTAGAAACCGTACCTTCTGAGCATTGACTTCACCAAAATGTTCTTCAATCACTTGAATCTCAAAACCAGTAAGAGAGGAAGGGGCCTGGGGCGGGGCGGGTGCGGGAGGCAGTGGGGAGAGAAAGCAAGCAAATGGGATGAACAGAGGCTGAGGGAGGCTGGAAACGGAGTGTGTGACACGAGCTACCCACCGCAGACAAAGAACACCATGCGACTGGAAGGGAGACAATGAGGGCTCAGAGAGAACGCAGAGCAGCAGCGGGGCTGGCAGGGAAGCCCCCGGCGCAGCCCCCCGCCCCGAACCCCGCGCTCACTCCCTGCCAGCTGACGGGCTCACAGCAGCTGCTCCACTGTGGAGAGACACACAGTCATTTCCTGGCTAAAAGGATTTCTACCGTTTTAATTAGGTGGTGGGTTTTTTTTTTTTTTAAGATAAGAAATAACACCTCTCCGTTGACACATTCCCCAGATACAGCTGTATTTTCAACTATCACAAGAACAAACACTGATTTTTGGTTTCTTGAAGAGTTTAGAATTTCCCGTGAAATAAATAATTAAGAGGAAAAAAAGAAGTTCAGCAAAGTAGTTCACATCTGTGCTCCTTCACAAAAACGCAGGTAGAAACATTTTGATGGTAAGTGCGATGGGGTTTGAGAGACAGGGGCTTATTATGTCGGTAAATTAACCTGATGGCATCACCACCCTTTGTCTTGTTTAGCTTGAGTGATAAGACAATGCAGAAGGGTAGAATTTCCAGGACAGCACCTCTCTTCTTTCCCAAAAAAGACCTGAGCAGGTTAATTCACTAGTGATTCCCAGTCATCCTTGACAGAAAAGGAATTGGGGATTTCACAAGTAATATGGGTAAAATCTTCCTTAACCTAGAAAACATGAGGGGAAAAAAAAATCTCAGAACTGAGATCTAAAACCAAAACATGGAAAAGAGAGAAAGTCACAGCGCAGCTGCTGAAGAGCCACACTAGGATGCTAGAAACATGATCACCACAGGACCAGATCTTTTTAAAACCACTGTCTGTTTACAAACAAAGCACTCACTAAATAACACCCCAGGTAACAGATGATGACAGGAATGGGGTCTGCTCCTTTAAATAACAACAGATTGGAAAAAAAAAAATTTCCGATACCGCCAGACAACGAATTAAAAATGAAACCTCTTTTCTAACTGGAAAAATGCAGATCTGGCTGGGAAAATTGATTTCCACCCACCCTCCCTTCTCCCAAAAGGAGATGAGAAAAAGAAAACAGAAAAACTAGAGATGAATTTTGGCAAGGAGCGCTATAAACATACACAGGGAGATCTGCTCCTATTTCATAGGTCTTCGGGAAAAAAGGTTAATACGCACACGTGAGTCAAACACTCAGCAGTAAAATGCATTTAATGTTTAATTGTTTTTATACACTGCAAGAGGGAGTTAAAGTCTTGTCATTCACCCGGTGAAATCGGATCTCTCTCAACCCATCTCGCCCAACAGTGTTAAAGACGTTACTGCTCTGACATAATTCAACCTCAAGACATCTTGTGGGAAACACAGGTCAGTTTTAAAGCACCAGGTGGGTAAACAGTCGTTATTTGGTCTCCCGACCTTGAATTTTAGGGGTTATTTACTTAGCTGTTGCTTAGAGGCTCCCACTTAAGATCACGTGCCATGCAAGGGTTTTCCACATTTAAGTAGACTTTATAAAATAAGCTGACTCTTCTTCACCAGAACAAATGAGTGCCAAAAAAAATCCTCTTCTGTCTTGTCCTTAATTCTAAGGTATCATTAGGGAGAAGGGGAATGGGGAAAGGGGGGGGGGGCATATAGCCCTCCTTCTCCAGGTTAGTATTACAGTAAATAAGAAAAAAAATTTGGGAACATTTCAAGACCCCTGGGCAAAGTGGAGAAAAAGGTAGTCAGCAGGTTTCCTCACTTAACAGAAGTAGTTCTATTGACCCCTAATGGGCAAACAATTTCCGGGCTAACTTTGCATCCAACCATAGCTGGGGATAAACTGAAATCAATATTCTATCAAATTAAAACAACAAAGCAGGTAGTCGTAATAATAGCAAATACATGGAGTTTACCCTGCGCTGGGCATAATTCTAAGTGCTTTGCATATATTAACTCATTTAATCCTCGCAACAACACCTTGAGGTAGGTACTGTTCACATGTGAATATAAACTTGGTGGTACCTGAGAAATAAAAGGCAGGGATAAAATGGGATAGAGGTGGCTAATAATTTGAAAAGGGATCTCTGAAACCTACATATCCTACATTGCTGGGCCAAATGATATACAAAGAAAGCATACAGAGAACTCTTATCTGCGTTTTGCTTAAATAGCTTTGTTCATACATTGCCACTGAAGGGAATACTAATCTCTGTAGAGAGAAAAGTAAGATTTAAGAAAGATTAGGAAAAAAAAAAAAAGAGGGTATTTCATAAAGGGTGGAAAGGTCTCACGGTAGCTAAAAATCTATCACTAACTTGAGGAAAATTATCTACCCTCATTTAAAGAGCAGAAAATTTCAAAAGAAAACGGGGCTGGTCCTTCCTAGAAATCATAATCATTACAGCTTTCACTTCCTGGGATTCTTCCTAACGTGAATTCCTGGGAACGAAAATAATAATAATAAGGATATGGAAAATGAGGCAAAGGGAGATTTGGAAATGCTTCTGTATTTCGTTACATTTGGGGGTGGGGCGATGGAAGCCTCAGGGATCTAGAAAGAAAGAGGAAAACGAAATAACAATTGAAAGAGGGTTCTTGTTTATATGGTGACAGATGGTGACTATACTTACCATGGTGAGCATTGCGTAATGTGTAGAACTGTCGAATCACTAAGCTGTGCACCTGAAACTAAGATATCCTTGTATATCAACTATACTTAAATAATAATAAAAAAATTTAAAACCACACACACACACACACACACACACACACACACACACACACACACAAGGTTCTTGTATCTGTTGCTTCTGCCTTCTCATCCATTTTAAATTCAGTTGTTTGGAACAAAGGGGAGGGAGGGATGATGAGGTTCTATTTCAAAGTCACCTGCCCAGAACAGCCTTAGAAGACCAGGCTGATGGCACTCTGCTATCAACTTCTATATCATCCCGGGAGAAACCACTGGCTTTTATTCCCCCAACCTGCTTCCCTGCTCTTCAACTAAAATCTCTGGGAAAGCCTGCCTTTTCTAGGGACCTAGCCCTTTAGGTCACACTAATCCTGTAACTCACGGTCATTTATTTGGCCCTACTGTCAAAGAGAATTTTTTATCGGTAAGAAACGGCATTGTTGGGTGTTGTTAAGTCCATTTGGACTGCTGAGAAAAAAGATCCCAAATGTCTGGGATTCATAATTGTGATATTTACTCTAGGTTAGTCGCAGAGTTAAAATATTCTTTAGATGCCTTTGCATGGTGTTTACAGGTTGCTGACCTTTCAGAATCACATCGCACGGTGAAGACTAAACATTTTCTGACCAAACGTTTTCTCAAATAAAGTAGGTTTATTAGGAACACCGTTTACCACCTATCATTCTCTTATAACACTGGTCCCTGAAAGAACTGCAAAGAGAAACTATGGGCAGATAAGAGAGGAAAAGGCAAATGACAAATCTTATTCCTTTTTTCCCCTCACGAGTTAAGAGCCTGCCTTTATATTGATTTTCAGATACTGAATATACATAGTTCATCTTCCAGATAATCTCAATGTGTCTCACTCTAATAAACAAATGAAATTTATGAGAATGGAAAAAAGAGATGAATCTATATCTGTAAACAACTTTTACACACACACACACACACAAATAGTACGTGTGTGTGACTCTCTGCCATAGAACAGACATTTCTGTCAGCCCCAACCTGTGAGCCTTCACAGGGATGTAGACCCACCTGTCCATTTCCCCATGACAACTCTTCACCGAGTGATGTGACAGGAAAGGGACAGTGAAATTGTTCATAAATTATCGTTTGCACGTCTGGCTTAATCTTGAGCTCTTTGAGTAACTAAAAGGGTCATCTTTCCTTAAAATCCTAATGCCTTTCAAACTGACCTGATGGTACTTATTCTTGTGAGCTCGAGTTCTTCCTGTAATGTCATGATAGATACCCAAAATATAGCCTGTAGTGACACCACTGTTCAGACACAGGCGTCTATTGGGTCAAATGTGACAACAGCCAATGTTGAGACAACACATCGGCCCATGTCTGTTGCTAACACGTCACGCGCATTTCAGTCACCAGAATTTTGGGTTACTAACTGGGAATTGCCAGGAGACACAGAGAGAGGTCAGAGTCAGGAACCAAAGGCCCCAAGCTCTCACAGGCGTCCCGCAGCAGTATGAGGTATCTTACTTTCTCCCTTCAAACAACCTTCCCTCAGCCCTCCCAACAGCATGCTGCTGACCCTGACCCATTTCCCCGAGTACTGGCCACCACAGAATACATGCTCCTAGCCTTCTCCTACGTCTCTTGTTCTGGTTAGAAAGAGATCTTTTCCTAGCAAGTATTTTATTTTTGTCCTCAATCAACCATGCTGACCAATGTTTAAGACTCTTTACGTTAGTCAGTTCTCTTACTCAACTGTAACATGTATTATAATAATAATAAATTTCAGACATCGCTTCACTAAGTTCTCCTTAAGTCAAGGAAACTCTTCTCAGTAATCCAGGCACAACAGCTACTCATTAATTTCATTGGTCAAATATGTACTGAGTACCTGGAAAGGTATCTAGAATCACAGGAATTTTATCAGTTCCAGCTAAACTCCTTCGAGAGAAAAATGTATCTTCGCATAATATCATTATTTATACATCTGAAGGCTGGTCTTACCATTTGTGGAGCAAAAGACTGGATGGTATAGGAAATTAATGAACTTTTGGTAATACACAGAAACTGTTTTTAACTAAGACGGTGTGAAAATAGGCACTGCTTTTACTTGGTTCTTCCACAGTCTAAAAATTTTGTTTCCTGGCATCAAAGGTAGCGTTTTTTTTTTTTTTTTTAAGATGTTATTTATTTGACAGAGAGAGAGACAGCCAGCTAGAGAGGGAACACAAGTAGGGGGAGTGGGAAAGGAAGAAGCAGGCTCCCAGCGGAGGAGCCTGATGTGGGGCTCGATCCCAGAACACCGGGATCACGCCCCGAGCCTAAGGCAGACGCTTAACGACTGAGCCACCCAGGCGCCCCGCCAAAGGTAGCTTATCCTTTCCTATATACAAGCAGCACAGACTACACCATAGTCAATAAAGTGAAATCACATCAGAGAAACTCCATTCTTGGCCCTCCATCATGTTCCACTTTAAAAGGTTATTAATGTTAGCTACAAATATGAGGACCCTCCTTAGAAGTTAGTTCTAGACCTCGGTGAAAGAGACTCATTTCACCTAATTCTAAACTGCGCATCTGGCATTCAGCAGAAGGAATAAATTTAAATCAGATGCTTTGACTGAGGTGGTTGGAAATTTGTACCACAGAGAAGTATACCTATACAGATACACACACACATACACACACAACACACACACACATATCTGTATCTGTGACATATGGTAGGAGGGTTTTTATTTTAATTATTTTTTTTTAAAGATTTTATTTATTTACTTGACAGAGAGAGAGACAGCCAGCGAGAGAGGGAACACAAGCAGGGGGAGTGGGAGAGGAAGAAGCAGGCTCATAGTGGAGGAGCCTGATGTGGGGCTCGATCCCATAACGCTGGGATCACGCCCTGAGCCGAAGGCAGACGCCTAACCGCTGTGCCACCCAGGCGCCCCGGTAGGAGGGTTTTTAAATGTTAGCATTCATTCAAAGTGAACATATAAATATATACTTATTTGCTAGTATAGTCATATTTGCTTTTTAATTCCTTCTCTTTGTAGGGGGAAGATCAGTCTGAAGCACTTAAAAATTAGAACGAAGAATTGTTCTTTAAAGAAATGCTGTTTGTTTTCAAGCACATTACTAACTAGAACGAAATCAATAAAATGTAAGTGTTGCCAAACCTAAGTCCTTAAGATTTCTACTTGAATACATCCTGTTGAGTATGTTCACATAACTACTACAGTTTCAGAAGATCTACTCATGTTAGAAAAAAATCCTCTAAAGATCAGTTGAAACAAGAGAAGTGTCAAAATATTTTGAAAGGGGGCACACTTGATAAAAATATAAAGCCATTTCTTAATTTGAAATAAGGGAAACAAATGAAATCAAATGATCCCATTAAACAATATATACAAGACATAAATAGTCTACTTTGATGACTTTACAAAGCAGAGAAAGGATATTCATTAGTTTTACTCCAACGAGGTTCTCTTTGTTTTGGTTTTTTTTTTTTTTTTTTTTTTTGCAGGGGTGGGGATATGGCTCAAGTGAGCTAATGAGCCTAATAATTTTTACTAGCGCTTAAGGTTTGGCCATATACATCTAACCTCTCTGTCCCTTGTAGACCAGCAAGTTTCTGTTTATGTGGAGAAGAGATGCTTTAATTAGCATATTAATCACTTCCCCAAAGTGCTATAAACAATTTAGTCTCTTTTTCAATCCACCGTAAGCAGTCTACCCTAAAAAAGAGAGAGAGAAAAGGGAGGAAAATCTTTTTCTTGGAGAATTATAATTAAAATTTCTTCTTGCCTAAAGTATCAAAAATTCTGAATTTGTAAGTCTAAATTAATTTTTACACATATTAGAGAACTAATATAAATCTCAAAAAAAAAGTTTCCGGATGTTTTAAGTACTTATCTATTATTTAATACCTCTTCAAGCAGACAAATTTTATTGAAAGTTTTAAAAAACAGATAATTCTTGTGAGTTTGGCAACCCAAAAATGTTTACTTTGGAGCTAATTCAATGAGGAAAAGGAGATAAAAGAATGAGTGCTGTTTAGGTTCAAAAATGAGTTTTGCTTCCAAAAACTAAGCTTTAGTCCCCGTGATGTACGACAACCTATCATACTATATTTCCCAGAAGATATAAAATGTGAGTGTGGAGGTCAGACATACCTGGAAGGTCAGACATACCTGGAAGGTCAACGTGACAAAGATCTTAGGGGTCTTGGTTCACTCCCCGTTCCCAGCCTCCTCTAGATAATCAGCCATCTAGTCCCTCCTTCTTACTTGGTGTGCCTGTGGCTCAGTCTCCTCCCCCCTCCCCCCACTGTACTCATCCAGAGCCGGAACTTATGACCTTTAACCTAGATTTCTGAAGTGTCCACCAAGTGGGCTTTCCACCTTTGTTCTCTCATGTACTTCGCCACCAAATAAATGCTCCTGAATTCCATCTTGGCACTTGTTTAACGGCCAAGAGACCACTCTGCCTAACGAATAAACCCATAACTTCTTAACCAGGTAAGTCAAGTTCCCTAGGATCTGGCACTCAGCTACCTTCCAAACTCTAGGTTCTACTCCTCTTCTTCATCCTTATTGTCCAATTATGTAGAAACCCAATGAGACAGCTGCCCTGGCACCATCCCATAGAGGGCACTGAAACATCGCTGATGAAGTAGAAATACAGGGCCAGTTAACTCAGGTGTCTACCCTCAAACTCGTCACTTGTGAAATGTAAACCAGACCCACTCCCATCAAAGCAAACAATGCCCTGGGCAAGGAGATGATGTGACTGTATCCACATAAATTACTTCTATCCATGATGAATATAACTAACTGTATCCAATTATGAGTGATAAAAAAAATAACTGTAAAATGAAAGACAAGTCCAAATAAGTTAAAATGTCATGTTATATTCAGAGCATGTAATAGACATCTTATTTTAACATAAAGAAACATGAAAGAAGAAACATAATTTTATTACTAGAAAATAATTTTCCCCTTACACTCCCACTAGAAAATGTTCAACAAATACTCAAGGAGCCAAATGCTTAGCTTGCCAGTGGTACCCACATATCTCCGCCTGTCTTTGCCCTTGCTATCTGGTCTACCTATGGCCCCATGAACACACCTTGCCATCTTTCCCCTGTGCACATGTCATTCCTTCCTCTGGAATACTTTCCTTCTCTCTTTTTTTTTTTTTTTTAAAGACTTACTTGTTTCAGTGAGATAGAGAGAGAGCATGTGCAAATTGAGGGAGGGGCAGAGGAAGAGGGAGAGAGAAACTCAAGCAGACTCCCTGCTGATCACAGAGCTGACATGGGGCCCCAATCTCCCAAGCCTGAGATCACACCTGAGCCGAAACCAAGAGTCGGTTGCTTAACCGATTGTGCCACCCAGATGCCCCATTTCCTTACTTCTTTTATTAGCCACCTACAACTCCTTTAAGACTCTACTTTTTTCTGGGACATTTTCCTTAATCTCACTAGCCAAAACTCATCTCTCTGTCCTCTGAACTTCTGTATTTCTGACACCATACTGTCTTTTGTGCCATTTTTCTTTTTTTAAGAAAAAATATACACCGACCTCATGCCAACCCCCATTCTAAGAATCTTATATGCATTTTTTCCCATTTTTTCAAAATAACCTTAGATATCATCTTCACTTCCACTTTACAGATGAAGAAACTAAAGTTTATTGAAGTTAGATAACTTGTGGAAGCCATACTTTCAGGAAAGAGCATGGTTTAAATCCAGATATTGAATTCTAGAACCTGAGCTTCGACCATAATGTCACAGGGCTTCAGCTTTGGTATAAGTTTATTTGAGGGCAAGCACCATATATTTGGTATTTATGTGCCTCCCCACAGTCCCCAAAAGAGACATTTTCCCAACCATCACAGATAGTCAGTAAATGTATGTTAACAATGATGCTGGGACTCTTCTGATAGGAATCCTGTGGAGATCCTACTACAGTTTCAACTGTTCTGAAAACATGTCAGGGTATGAATGGGCTTCCTTACCGTATGCTGCAGGAACAGCACTGGAGAAATAACACGAGTTGAAACCACCTTCCCATGATCTGCTAAATCAGCTTCACAAATTTTAGTCCCAGCTTTAAAATCTTTCCTGGACACCTTGTCTCTCAATTGTTCTAGAGAGCTCACCATCTAACACCGTTCTAGCTTCTCAACACTGCAGTAGAACAGAAAAGTAATGCCATATGCTCATTTGTTAAGCAGCTTGACAATAACATCCAACCAAACAACCAGAGAATAGAGTAATTAAAATGACAAGGCACTGTAAAGGATTAAAAAAAAAAAATAAGGATGTCCAAAAGTCTAATGCAGACATAACTGAATTTGAAATGAGATGACTCATGAAAGCAGGAGAGTACCAAGATGTAGCTACACGTCTATCATTGTAAAAACTGGGAAGAGCCTAAATGTCCAACAATAAGGAACTGCTTAAAGAAATGATGGTGTATCCAAAAAATGGAATACCGCACAGCCATCAGAAATTATTCAGTCATTAAACAAATATTTATTGCATGCCTCATTTGTAAGAGATAAATGAGAAAGAAATGATGCCTGCCTTCATGGTGCTTAGTCCAGACGACGATATCGAAGACTATGTAATAACAAGAAATTTTAAACTGTTGAGTGATATGGTGGGTTACAACAGAGTTACTGCTCTTTTGCATACTTGAAGATATATGTAGTATTCTATGTTCATAGACTGCCTTGAAGAAATAGACATCTTAGTGAGTAGGTCTGGCGATATTTAATTTTATAGAAAAAAGTAAAGCTGCATATCCTAAAACAAAATTCTGAGTGAAAAGTCAGTAAGTACAAGTAAAATTTGGAACTGCAAGTGAAACTAATTTTCAGATAGCTTTTTGAAAATTTTCTGTATACATTATAAACATACATTGTTTTAAAGTGTGAATTAAAAGGCTTACAATGACCAATTATGATGGTATTGTTTACTGATGCATTTAAAAACTCAAAAAAGAGAGGAATCAAAGTCAACTGCATAAAGCAAGAAGAAATGAAATTTAAAATCTCTTATGAATGGCAATAAAAAGGACATCTAACACTCTAGGTTGCTATTTTACATAAGTCCTGAGGATATATCTGATTAGCAAGAAGATAAGCTCTGCAGTTATTTCTTAAGTTAACCAATAATAACCTATAAGATTTATAATATTCAAACCTCTTTACTCTTTTAAATTCTTCATTTTTAGTAATAGAGGGAAACTTCCAATTGATAAATAACATATTTTTTAAAAACCCTCATATTTAATGTTGAGAAAGACTGAAAGCATTCCTGCTAAGATCAGGAAAAAGGCAAGCATGTTTGCTCTCACCCCTGTTACTCAGTAAAGGATAAGAAGTGCTAGCTAGGGCAATAAGGCAGGAAAAGGAAATAAAATATATACAGACGAGAAAGGATCTGTTCCTACTTGCAGATGACATGACTGTCTATGTAGAAAATCCCAAGAAATCTGCATTAAACCCTTCTGGAGCTGGTGACTCCAGCAAAGTAGCAAGATACAAGTTTAACATACAAAAATACAATTATATTTCTTTTTTTTTTTT